>NW_021703772.1:8479165-8743140 GCF_005190385.1 Monodon monoceros
CCCCAGGCCCAGTGCTGCCCCCAGGCCCAGAGCTGCCCCCAGGCCCAGTGCTGCCCCCAGGCCCAGAGCTGCCCCCAGGCCCAGTGCTGCCCCCAGGCCCAGAGCTGCCCCCAGGCCCAAAGCTGCCCCCCACATGCTGCCAATATGCTTACATGAGGAGGAAGTGCAAGGCTCAGGACCAGGCATGACCCCCTTGCAGACTGGACGGTGGGCATTTGGCAGAGACGGGAGGCAGCTGTTTCTGGCATGTTTGGCCATCTGGGGAGAGATGGGATGGTCTTCCAGCCTGGAGGAAAAAAAGAAAAACAGCAATAAATACAGATGGGAGATATTTGACTGCTGACTACTGTGTAGCATCACAAAAATGCAGGAAGTGGAAGTACCTGAAAGCCTTTTGTTAAACTGATATTAGCACATATTGAATCTCTTTAGAAAGAGGAAGTGCCCTTACCTCACTCTTGTTAGCTCTTATAGATTTACAGTGAAACATGGCTATTATTTTTCTAACACACAATTGGATCTTTTGGCTTTGGGTGACACGGGAGCATGACATTTCAACCAAACAATTTAAAGTATCAATCTTCTGGGCTTTCTTCCAAGGATGAAGCAGATTAGCAAAGGGATGAATTCCATCAGAAAAGACGTGACATACGTCAGCCGTGACAACAAGAGTTAGGCCGGAACAGGACTGGGGAAGAGCTTGTTCTCTGGAACACTATCAATGGTGTGTGCAGTGCCTACCGCTGGCACCTGGGTCGATGGAGACTCATTCACCCAGCAGACATGCAGTGGGCACCTGCGAGAGACAGGGGGCCTGGGCAAAGCACATCACAGGGAGGTAAGTAGGATGTGGGGTGGCATCTCCCGTCAGCCTTCACAGCAGATCCCCAGGAAGGTTCTGCAGTGTGCACACAGCAGCACAGCACTCACTCCCCTTCAACGGGGAGATAGCAGCCACCTGCTCCAGCACGGCAGGCTTGTCCCCCCCTCTGTCTAGGGTTGCGCCCCATGAAACGGCTGTTCTTGAATGTCAGTTCCAGCAGCAAAGACAAGCAGACACCTAACTGCCGTGCGGGGCAGAAAAGCCTCTGTGTGTGTGTGCGTGTGTGTAAGAGAGAGGCAGACAGACAGACTCAGCCGGTCTTGAACTCTGAGCTGGGGTTTGTCAGGGGCCCGAAGACGGAACATTTCCCGGCAGAGGTAGCAAGCACCATGAACAGGCAGGGCAGGATATAGAGCAAAAGGCAAAAAAAAAAAAAAAAAAAAAGCATATATGTGCGCTGCTTTGTTACAGAGATTTAGCGCACTCACAACGCAGGCTGGAGGGCACACAGTGTCCTGGGGAACGTGGGGCTTCGAGGCTGAGGTTGGGGGGTGTCAATTAAGAAGGAACTGGTTGGCCAGCATTTGATTAGATTTGGTCCCTAAGGGAAACAGGAGTCACAGCAGTGACGTTTTGTTTGTTGCTGTATCCCCGGTGCCGAGTTGTTCATTACAGATTACTATAGAGCAAACCTGGAAATAAGCAAACCGCCCAGCTGTAGGGGATAACTAAGTAAAATATGTCATATTCATTTGAAATATCTTATGGCCACTGTTGTATGAATAAATGTAGGTTTCTCCCCTGCTCTCTATAATCCCCTTATTTGCACCTGTTTCTCTCCAGCGTTCTCTCCAGACAGGAGAAGAGGCCACCCAGACCACGGAAGAGGCTTCACCCTGACCAAGCTGGACTGCCTGGCCTGGGGCTCCCCAAGAGCCCCCAGGGGTCAGGTCCTCAGGTGCCCAGGGAGACCAGAGGCTCTGGATAACCAGACTAGTTTTGTTTATATAAACAGGGTAGGAGCAAGGCTATGAAGAATGAATAAGGCTTGGCAGCCAAAAATGCATATCGGTGCTTTATAGAGTCATGTAGAAATAAGCTGACGGCATCTTAAACTGTGACACTCCATCCCAACAAAGGGCCTGGTGCTACGGTGAGAGGCTGCAGAAAAGAACAGGAGTCCTTTCTGGGTAGACCCACTAGTCCTTTTGGTCCTTTCCTTCAGAATCACATTGGCCAACACCAGCCTTCTCCTGGATAAAGGCTGTAAGTGGCTTGGAGACCCTGAGGGACATGGGGGGAAGAGGGAGACTCAACCTCTTTCCTTTCAAAAAATCCCCAAAAGATAAATAATAAAGAGATAAATGCTTTCTGATATGAAATTTTATTTTGAATTTTAAAAATACGTACATCTTACACTTACAGTTGATCAAAACAAAGCTTAAGAAAGTAAATCCCCGCCTCCTTTAGTACCCAGACTTACACTGGGTACCCGGTCCTGTGGCCGCCGGGAGTGATGGGCCGGCACAGGGGCTCAGGGCCGCCCCACTGCACGCCGGCCGCCCCCTTTCGCCTCACCTTCCCCGTGTTGGTCATGATCTGGTGGAAGCAAAGAGGAAACAGAGCTGGAGAAATCATCTAGTTGAGAGCTGACCTAGACATTCTAACTCACTACATTTAATAATCTATAGTAATAAGAGGATTTGCAAATAAGTGAGGAAGGATCATGACACAGATCATTCAGCTAAACAGAAAATTTCGCGGAAAATCTGCTTAGGTTTTCATATTATACCATTTAGCAGTATAAATAAAAAAAACAAAATCAAACCACGGAAAAAGGAGAAGAAAACAACTGGATATAGTAACTTATCACATCCCTGGAGAGGACTGACTTTTGAAAGTAAGAAGGGAAAAAAGACAGACAGATTTGGTTTCATAAAAAAATCAACATTTCCACGTACACAGTAATTTAATGATAAACCAAATTAACAGGTAAACAACGAACTGGGAAGAAATATTTACAGCACGTATAATAGAGGAAAGCTTAAGATTTTCATTAGATAAAGAGTTCTTACAAATCAGTAAGTAAAACACTAAGTAGATGACTGGGAAAAGAATTCCAACAGCCAAGTCACAAAATAAAAAGTATCACCAGTAAAGAGAAGAAAAAATGATGATCGACTTTATAAGTAACTAGAAACTACAACTTTACAAAAAGTGTATCATTCTCCAATTATTAAGTGAGTGACAATTAAAGAAATGACCCCATCCACTTCTGACAATAGTTTAAAATGTCAGTGGCATGGAAATTTGAGACAGCTCTTTCGGAAAGTAATTTGGCATTTTATATGAAGAGTCATTAAAATGTTCATATCCTTGGGTGTTAAACCCTAGAGAGAGAATCCAAAATGTGGAAGATGTTAAATAAAGCTGTACGTTACAAAATCATTACACAGTGAAACTGGAACAATCTAACTGTCTAGTAATAGGGGAATAATTAAGTAAAATATGGCATATTCATTGGAAATATTACATGGCCATGTACAATGATAAAGACTAGGTTATGAAGAAAAATGTTTATTTAAAACATTGTTAGGTCAGGTTATAATATTGTACATAAATGATGCTTTTCATTATGCTAAGTACACAAAAAGACTGGAAGGAAATGAACACTAAAATGATTATAGTGGCTACATAGGACAGTGAACCAAGAATAATTTTTTTCCTCTCTATTTTCCGAGTTTTCTGTAATATGGTTATATTATGTTAATAATTAAGAAAAACTGTTTAAAAAAGAAATCACTGTAAAATTGGTGAAATGTGAATGAAGTCTGCGGACTGTACCAACATCAATCTCCTGGCCCAATACATGCTACAGCCACCACTGAGGACGCCAGGTGCAGGGTGCACGGGACCTCTCTGTACTACTTTTTCAACTTCCCGTGAATCTGGAATTATTTCCAAATAAGAAGTTAAAGAAAAATTTTTAATTGGAATTACGTCTTTGATTTCCTGATTTTACTTAAAAGTTATTTGGGTTTATCTAGTATTTGAGGTAGGAAGAAGAAAAAAAAGGCCCACTGCCTCTGGGAGAGCATCACTAGGCCTCACCTGTGCTGTGGGGGACAGCTACCAGCTGGAGGGGTTGGTCAGCGGGTGGGGGGAGAGGGAAGGGGGTGTGAAGGGGAGAAAGGCAGGTGAGAGGGGTGGGGAGGCCCCTACCCTCTTGGAGGAAATGGAACGTAATTAAGCTTCCCAAATAAGAACTAATATGCAGCTTCATCTCTCTTAATATCTCTTGCGAAATTTGCAAAAGAAGCCTATTTTAACTGCCGTCACTCAACACTGCTGTCTGCTTCTCCTCTGACTTCCCTTCTGTCCCGCTGTCCCCGTCTAGTACCTAGGGTCAAATTCACATGTCCGCCCCCATCACCAGAGCAGGTTCCTTCAGGCCAATATTCAACAGTACCTTAGGACCACCCGGGGCTTCTCTTTCCCCCTCCATTATGCCAGTCAGACACCCGGGTCCTTCCACAGAGGGCTAGGATAGGAAGGCTCAGGCTTAGGCGCTGGAGAGGGAGACAGCGAGTGTGTGGGCTGCCAGCCCCCCCAAGCCCCCTGCCTCCTCCCTGTTCCATTGTCTCTCCCAGCTCACCCCTCCCAACTCCTTCCTCGAGGAGAGAGAACACAGCACATATTTGAGAGTGTTTCAGCCTTTGGAAAACCCCGTCAGCAACACCATCTCCCTAAAACTTCACAGGCCTAAGAAACAATCTAAGGTGGGTGGTATTTGTCCTCTCCAGTGGATGAGGAAACTGGGTCAGGCCTGTGGGCAGAACCATACGGTGTGTCGTCAGAAGGCCTGAGGAAAGGTCTCTGGTGAACAGGGTTGGTGTGAGGGCCCAGAACGACTGTGTTAGGCGCTCGGTGTCTCAGAGCAGCTCTTTCCAGAGGGCTTGTTTCCTGTTCACCTCGCAAGCCACTGTGCATGTGGGGAGCCACGGAGGGGCCCACAAGGGCTCCAGGGCACTCTCTGGGAACCTCAGTTTGCAAAGGAGCCTTTTTGGGCTGGAAAGGTCTTAAAGTGTGTCTACCAACAATGTGCTATTTCCACAGAAATGCTTCAGGGGTTGTTGGGAGAGAAGAGAAAGGGTTCCTGACAACCACCCTACTCACCAAAGGAACTCAGCTTCCATCTGTGTTACGGATGGAGATGCTGTTTGAAAAAAGATTCTGATACTAAAAAAATACAGCATGTTTAACCACAATTAGAAAAAAATGCAGCCTGTGATTTAGCTGAACGTAATTTATTCTGTAGTAAAAGATGGTCAACATGTCAATTTAGGTAAAAAATTTCCCATTTGCTAGTTTTTGAGTATTGGTGAATCACTTAAATCAATTATGACATGCTATAGAGCAGTATGAATTTTTGTAAGAAAATACAGGCACACAATATGTCCATCTATACACATGGAAAACAACCTGGAAGCTGAAGGAGACACTGCTAGCTGGCCACCTAATACTCATTCCCTCTTTCTTGACCAACAGCCCTCTGATTTTGTGGGCCCAGAAATGCGTCTACTTAAAAACACCTTTCCAGACTCCCTTGCAGCTAGGGGCCACGTGGCCCAGTTCTGACCAGTAAGAAGTAAGTGGGGGGGGGGGGGGTTGGGAGGGAGACGCAAGAGGGAGGAGATATGGTGATATACGTATATGTATAGCTGATTCACTTTGTTATAAAGCAGAAACTAACACACCATTGTAAAGCAATTATACTCCAATAAAAAAAATAAAAAAAAAAAAAAGAAGTAAGTGGGGGACACCAGAAGTAGCTTTGGGAAAAGCACTGTAGAGGGGGTGGATTTGGCTGGCCTGCACGCTTGACTTCCTCCTGACTTTATCATGTTTTGTGCCAGGAGCTGCATCCATCGTCTTATGACCAAGAGGCAACAAGCATGTGAATGAAGGGCCAATGCACCAGGCAGAGCGCCCATGGAGCTAATGAAACCAAAGCTTCACAGCCCCGGAAAGAGCCCTGGCAATGTGCTCATATGGTTTTTGTAAAATTTGCAGAAGTAGCATGTTTCAGTTGCAGTCACTTAAAACTGCTGTTTCTTTCTACTCTCACTTCCCTTGCCATACTCCCCCTCATGGTGTTGGAATGGCCAAAGGCAATTTAGAACTTAGCCAAAAGGACGGTGAATCCGGATGACCTTTAATTTGAGTTTAGTGGGAAGTATGATTCCCAGTCACTTCTGTGCATAGCCAAACATCGCTAGCTGTCCTGGTGTGGAAGTGGCTTCTAGAATTCCACACACCATCAGAGAATTTATGAAGAGTCAGTGCACAGGAAAACTTGAAATGCCCCCAAATCTTCCAGTTTCTTTATGAAAGAAGTTTGAGGATGGTTTTCTCAAATTTAACAACAATCCTAAAAATTTACACAGCATTACCATAAAACTAAATGTGAAGCCAAAAGAAAATTTTCAAATCTATCAGTAATAAGAAACAAAGCTGGGGCTTCCCTGGTGGCGCAGTGGTTGAGAGTCTGCCTGCCGATGCAGGGGACACGGGTTCGTGCCCCGGTGCGGGAAGATCCCACATGCCGCGGAGCGGCTGGGCCCGTGAGCCATGGCCGCTGAGCCTGCACGTCCGGAGCCTGTGCTCCGCAACGGGAGAGGCCACAACAGTGAGAGGCCCGCGTACCGCCAAAAAAAAAGATAGAAACAAAGCTGATCAAATACATTACAGGAAGGACTAATTTTCTTTTCTTTCTCTGTAGAAAATATTACAAACTCGTTGCAACATATGTAGAGGCAATCAAAGAGTATAAAACAAAAAATGTACGGAAAGAAAACCATGAAGCACGTGGCGGGCAGCTAGTTAATAAAACATCATTTTCTGTTTGCGATACCGTCAGTTCGTTCTTTTTTTCCCTTTACCTACTTTTAAAAAAAAAAAATGGAACTATAGTTGATTTACCACGTTGTGTTAGTTTCAGGTGTACAGCAAAGTGATTCAGTTATACATATGTCTATTCTCTTTTAGATTCTTTTCCATTATAGGTTATTACAAGATACTGAGTAGAGTTCCCTGTGCTATACAGTAGGTCCTTATTGGTTATCAATCTGTCAGTTCTTAAAATTTGAATTTGACTGTGATTTATTTTTCTTAGTCTCATTCTAAGTATTCACTTTTATACCTAAACTTTGTATTCCATTGTTTTAAAGAAGGCCTGCAAAACCCTGTACACTGGAGGGCCCACAAAACCTGGATCTTCCCTTCTGACGGGCTGGGTGAAAGAAGGCAAGAGACGAGCCTGGGGTCTGATAAGGCTGGATTCCCTGCTACTTGCAGATGAGCTCAAAACCAACTGACAAAGGAAAGATGAGATACAGAGATAAATGAAAGGAAAATAGAGGGAACAGTGGTTATCTCTGGGTGGACAGAATTATTATGGTGGTTGTTTATGCTGTGCTTACTTTTGACTTTTCAGTAATAAGCATGTATTTCTTTTGCAATCAGAAAAAAGAATCCCAGAAACAAACTGAAAAAGAAAAGGATTTGGAATCTTTGGGGGTTGGGGATTCTTCCCCCTGCTTGTTTGGTTGTGTTTTCACACATAGGAATATGGACTTTTTAGTTAGTTCCAAGTGACTTTTCAATCATCAGAGTCAGGCAGAGCAGGAATAATTGGTTGCAAAGTGATTAGAAAAAAACCCCAAAGTGGAGACAAATTTGAAAAAAAAAAAAGGAAAAATTGGAAACTGAGGCCCTTCCTTCTCCGGTTTTGGTTTTCACTGCGAGTAAAACAGGGCCAGCTGCAGGCGCCCAAGCTTCTTCCCTGTCTCCGGCAGGCTGGCCCTGCCCCCTGGCCAGATGCACTCACTTCCCCTGCTGAGGCCCCGCTAACCTTGAGGTCTGCCCACGTGGCAATGTTTCCATGGCCCAGATGCTGGCTTTAGAACCACTGAGGGGTGTAATAAAGAGGCAGATTCCTGGGGCCAGGTCCACACGCTCAGGCTGTCCGGAGGTTGGGCCAGGACCCCTGCTTTAACCAGCCCTTTAGGAGATCTCCAAACCAACTTGGCAGAAAAGGAAGTGTGGAAAGGGAGTGATTAGCATTGACACCAGGCATTCCCCCTCCAAACTGAGTCTATGCTCAGAAATTGGACCATAGAGTAATTCTGAATATTTCACACAGTTGGAGACTCTAAACTTTCAAATACGGAACAGAATTCACTGGAAAATCAACGGTTCTCCCAGAAGGCAGCAGAGCTTAGTGGTAAAGAGCAAGCAGGCTCAGATAACACCTGAGAATGCTCCTCAACGCTCTCAGCCTTAGCTGCCTCATCTATGACACGCAATACGAGCAGAATTTACCCCATCCTTTGTTGGGAGGATTAAATAAATGGAATCAGATGTGTGAGGCAATCCGCACAGGACTTGGCCCAGGACGTGAGCCCAGCTAATTTAAGGCACGCCTATGACTGTTGTTAAAGGTAACTGAACAATAAGTTTAAACTTCAAAATAAAAACAAAACAACTGAGATCCTATGATAAATATCTACACTCCTTCACCCAGGGTACTGAAGATATTTAAAGCAGGGCACTCTTTTTAGGAAGAACTAAGTGATTATTCGGCATAACATGGATGATTCCGAAAGATTTAGAAATAACCAAGCAAGGAGAAGTTGGCAAGTCATCAGTCTTGATCTGCTGCTGATCACGGCCTGAAGAAGAAACACAAAAGGGTGCTGTTTTCACCAGAATTATGAGTGAACGGATACATGTGATGTGGCCACCACCACGCTCAGGCAAGCCCAGGAAAAGTGGCTTGTTCTGCCCAAGCTTTCCCTGAGTTCCCTGTGGTCGCCAACTTCTTCATGGCCTGGGCTCTGCAGTGCGCAGGCGCTATCTGCTTGAACTTGGGGGGGTGAGGACAGGCGGCGAGTGTGGCCTTGCAGGGCGCGGGGTGGCCATCAATGCCCAGCAAGCAGGGAGTCATGGGTCCAGGCATCCTGGGAAGGGCTCCCTTCCATCTCCTCGACACCCCGGCAGGCTGCCCTCACTGCACCTCCCCGCTCACGCCCTAACTAGTATTATAGTTTTTAAATCACTGGTGTGTACAATTACCACTCCTGGGATTATGGTAAGGAGGTCTGGGCTGGGACCTAGACTCTATTTTTTTATTTTTATTTTTTTTGTGGTACGTGGGCCTCTCACCGTTGCGGCCTCTCCCGTTGTGGAGCACGGGCTCCGGACGCGCAGGCTCAGCGGCCATGGCTCACAGGCCCAGCCGCTCCGCGGCATGTGGGATCTTCCCGGACCGGGGCACGAACCCGTGTCCCCTGCATCGGCAGGCGGACTCCCAACCACTGCGCCACCAGGGAAGCCCCTAGACTCTATTTTAACGCACCTTCGATGGCCAGCTCTGACATCACAGGATGATACCCGTCAACCCCCTGACCCCCCATCCCTCAACAGCAGCACACTTTTATCTGCTCTGTCATCTTCTGTAAACTTCTGGAAGATAACAGCTTGAGAAACTTTGCCAGCATTCTGTTGTGTGTTAGGCAAATGGCACAGGTTCAATGAAAAAGTTTTGAATACAAGTTTCTAAAAGTCAACAGCTTTCCACTGATCTTGAAAAATCTACAGTCTACCTAGTACACCAGGATGGGAGGCGTGAATTGTGATTTTTGGGGTGCACATTCCCTAGTGAAATGCAACGCCTTCTATCTCTGGCAGGTTCCCTCGTTTGACACAAGCAGTTAGCAGGTATGAGTGCACAACCCCCACGTGAACCACCAGAGCCAAAGGTGGGCAGGTGAGGCGAGCTCACAGCGCTGGCCGGCTGTCAATTTCAAGTCAAGGCTGGGTGGCTGAGAGCAGCTGAGGAATCTAACGAACAAAGACAGCAAAATGGGCCGTGTTCCCACAACCTCAGCGATTACTGCTCAACAGCAAGTTTCCTAATAAAACTTTAAAGCGTTTCCACATGAGATCCTATGGTGACCTGGTCTAGTGGGTCGAATGGTGGCCTCCAACAGATCTGTCCATGTACTAACCCCGGGAACCTGTGAACGTGGCCTGATTTGGATAAACAGTCTTTGCAGATGTAGTTACATTAGGGATCCTAACATGAAGAGATCATCCTAGATTATCCTAAATCCAGTGAAGAGTGTCATAAGAGACAAGAGAACACAAAGAGAAGAGGAGAGGAGGCAGAGTCTGGAGTTCCACAGCCACAAGCCAAGGAGGGTCTGGAGCCGCCAGAAGGTGCAAGACCAAGAAAGGTTCTCCCCTAGAGCCCTCAGAGGGAGTGTGGTTGTGCTGATAACTTGACTGTGGACTGCTGGCCTCCAGAATGGTGGGAGAATACATTTCTGTGGTTTTAAGCCATCCAGTTTATGGTCATTTGTTACTGCGGCCCTAGGAAACTAATAACCTTGGTCTTTACGTCCCTATAGTGAATTCTTTCTGTACTTCATTCTTACCACTCACATTGCCACCGACAAGTAACTGACACCAATGAGATAAACAAGCATGTGTAGAACTTTCCTAAATATTTCCTTCTGGTAAAAGAACAGTACCTATGCATTAAGAAGATTTAGAACTGCAGGCTATGGTAAAGTGACACCATTTCTGGATGCCATTAAGCTGGATTATTGGTTGATTTGAAAGCTCTGTCACTTTGTGCCTCACCAAACTGCAAGATTAAACTGGTAGTTCCAGCATGTTCGGTGTCTTGTTTTCGTTGTTGCTGTTAAAAATCTTCACCACATCAACATAAGATCTCACCCGCGGCATTTCACTGGGCAGAGGTGCTAAAAGCTATTTAGCGGAGGGGCTGTACTGCGGTTTCTGTCTGAACATCCTTGCTGACCCTCGCATGCTTGTGCAGTGGTGTCTGTGGGGAAGTCCCAGCATCTCAGGGCTGAGTTCTCGACAGCTTCGCCACCATCCTCCAGAGAAGCCCCACCAACTTGCCTTCTGTTTTCCTCACCACCTGCCCATGAAGCATGAGAATCTTGCTTTTAAAAATGCACGTCCAGGGCTTCGCTGGTGGCGCAGTGGTTAAGAATCCGCCTGCCAGTGCAGGGGACACGGGTTCGAGCCCTGGTCCAGGAAGATCCCACACGCCACAGAGCAACTAAGCCCGTGTGCCACAACTACTGAGCCTGCGCTCTAGAGCCCGTGAGCCACAACTACTGAGCCCGTGTGCCACGACTACTGAAGCCCGCACGCCTAGAGCCCATGCTCCGCAACAAGAGAAGCCACCATGGTGAGAAGCCCGCGCACCACAACGAAGAGTCGCACCCGCTCGCCACAACTAGAGAAAGCCCTCGCACAGCAACGAAGACCCAACACAGACAACAATAAATAAAATAAAAAATAAATGAATTGAAAAAAATAATGCACGTCCTGTCAAATGGAGCTCAGGCCTTCCCTGACAAAGCCAGTGTTCTTCCAAAGGGAAGCAAAGGCCTAGTCAGGGCTCAAGACTTCCGTCAGCAGTTTGGAACCCGGATGGCCTCACTTC
Source organism: Monodon monoceros (assembly GCF_005190385.1). NCBI lineage: Eukaryota > Metazoa > Chordata > Mammalia > Artiodactyla > Monodontidae > Monodon > Monodon monoceros. The sequence goes on from NW_021703772.1 coordinate 8,490,535, forward strand.
TGTCCCTTCTCAAGCACCTACCTCCCCACTTGACTTAACGTAATGGAGCCTCCGCAGTCAGTTAGGTTCCTTTGATCCCTGAGCTGTTTCTAGGGACAGTGGCGGGCTATAGGCACTTGTCCATGACTGGGGGCCGGTGGTCACCCAGCCTCCTAAATCACCCCCTTTCTTTAACTCTTGCCCCATGTGGTCTATTCTCCACAAAGCAGCCAGAGTGAAAATAGAAGTTAATATAGTAAAACGTAAGTCAAACTGAGCACTACCCTGCTCTGCGCCCTCCAACAGCTTCCCAGCTCGTGCAGAGTAAACTCCAAAACCCTCGCCGACAATGTCCCCATGCTTGGGCCCTTGGCTGTCCTCCAACTTCAAGTTCTGCCAGCATATACTGACTCCAGCCTGGGGCCCCTGGAAACTCCTTGAACAATGAGGAAGACCAGGCCCAGGTGACCAGGGAGACCAGTGCCCAGGGTGAGGTGATGAGGGCCTGGACGGGGCAGCAATGGGAATGGACAGGTGCTTTCTGCTTCCACCTGCCCCTGGAAAGGCTCACGCCACCTGCACCCACCACCTTTTTCCTTCCCAAGTCACTGTCCTCGCTTCGATTGTTCAGCATCCCAGCTCCAACACTGACCTGCCCAATCTGAGGAGATTTCAGGGTCCACGTAGCCGACCCAGTCAACCACCAGCTTCAAAATTCCAGGAGCTCCTTTTAATACCAACGGCCTTCACTCCTACGTGCTAGCCATCTGTCACGGGGCTTCGGTCTGAACTGGCCTCATCCTGTACCATTGCTGCTCCCTTCAGACACCTTACCCTGCGGCATCCCACCTGCTCACCCATGTGTCCTCTGATCAAGGCTCCACGAGACACCTGGGTCCTCGACGCCGCCGTCCTCTCCCAGCCAGTAGCCAGCTCCCCTGACTCACACCCTTCCCTACCTAGCTGGTGGGTGGTAGCAGGGCGTTCCCGGAGCATCGGGGTCGTCGGGGAGTTCAGATTATGGCCCCTCACAGACGTGTGACTCCACAGGCCTCTTGGTGCTTTGACTGACCACTCAGCCCACCCGGAAACACCCCTGCCTCCTGGTTTCCGTGGCACTGCTTTCTCCTGGTTCTCCTCAAGCCTCCCTGGCTGTTCACTTTCTGTCCTTCTCAGGGGCCCGTCTTCCTTCTCCTGCGCCTGACTTGCTGGCTCGGCCCCGCCCTCCCTCCCTCTCCACCCTCTGCCTCCCTCAGCGGGGGACCTCACCTGCTCGGATGGCTTCGGCCATCACCTGTGTGCTGACGACTGACAAAGCTGCAGCAGTCTTCCCTTCTCACGGATGAGGCACGAGAAAACAAAGACGCTGGACGGGCAGACGATTGCTACTAAGGACGGGCTTACCCTCGGATGTTACGAAGGCTCTGGAGTGTGCCTTTTAGTTATACTCTAACCGCCTTCTGTCCAGCAGCGGGTCTGTTTAGGATAGTAACTAGGGCCGCTGGAAGCAAGCTGGCTGACACATATCTTCTAATAAACATAGTATCATAACAGACCAAACCAAACCCTTATGTGTTACTGCAAATGCTAAGTCCATCAATGGTCCATCTCTCCTTTCTATTTCGGGGTCCCGCCCCCGTCACACGGTACTTACTCCCAAGTACTCCGTGGTCAGAAGCTTCTCGCCTGAGAGCTCTCCAAGCTGGGGCTGGATCAGTTCATCTTTGTCCAGATCGGCTTCCATAGTGTCATGGTCCTCCTGTTTCAAAGGAGGAGACACGGGGTGAGTGCTCTGGACCCCTCCCTCGCTGCAAGTTCCCAGAGGGCGCCTCCCCAAGTGGGCGCCTCATGAAATGGGAAGACCTTAGCCCAACAGCAGCGGCTCATGGGTTTGCATTTCAAAGGTTCTCCAGGGCCGTCTGCCCTCCGCTCACAACCTCCGCGAAGATGAAAGGGAAAATGCCAACCTACGTCTTTAGGAAGCTGGGCGCCTAATGAACACTTCCACGGCCACAGGTGGGAAGAGGTTCACCCAAGATGCTGTTGAATGGTCTCTCCTAGTTACAGTTCTCAGGATGTTTTTCTCTGTGAGGTCAAGGTGCCATGTAAACAGCCAAATCAGCCAGTCTACAAATAACTACTAAGCACCTCCACATGCGCAGGCCTTACAGAGGATACAAAACTGTATATTATAGGCTTGCTCTTCTTCCGCAGTTTACGGTCAATAAGAAGACTCAGCAAAAAGAGAAAAACTGTTTTGCTTCTGGGAAGATGGAGTGGACATATTTTTCCCTGTTCCTCCCACTAAGTACAACCAAAAACACTGGACATTACGTACAAAATAAATATGAGACCCTGAGAGGTGGAGAGGAGGGGGCAGACTGGCTGGGTATCCTGAAACACAAGGAATAAAAGGTGGTGAGTCCCCTGGGTTTACTTTTTGCCTTAGAGATTCCCCACTTGGCGCTGAAGAAGCCAGCAACCCGGAAACGAGCATGGTGAAGACAAAAAAAAGTCCCCCAAAGCCTACTCCGTCTAGCCAAAGAACCAGGAAACGGGGAGCCCAGCACGATGGAACTTTTAGACACTAACCAAACACCGGAGCAAACACTGTCATCCCACCCACAACCACACCAGCAAGGGCGTCAGGGCGCTGAGACTTCTGCCCTTACCAGGCTGTAACGAGGCACCCCAGTAACCCCCACCGGGGTGATATCAGAGAGGGACAAGTAGGGAGGGGGAGTTTTGTCCTTGCTGGGTGGTAATGAAGCTCCCCTACCCGGAGGGGAGAGTAGAGACCAGGTGGAGAGGCTGGACTTCCACCCCGACTCTGCAGTAATGAGATGTCCCTGCCCCGCAACCAGGGACGGTGTCAGAGGAGGCCTGGTGGAGACTCAAGACGTTCACCACTGCCACGTTTCACCATGTTCCTGTGGTGTCGGGGAGGCCACGTGGGGGGCAGTAACAAGGCATTCCTACCACCTCTTCCAGTCAGGGAGGTGTTAGTGGCGGCCCAGCAGGGATGGAGAACTCTCACCCCTGTCCTGCAGTAACAAGGAGTCTCCTCCCCCGCTCCCCGGGGTGTCAACAGAGGCCAACTGCAGAACCTGGACTTCTACCCACACCTAACAGTAATGAGGAGAAGCCCCCGCTCCTCTGCCACAGCAGGGTCAGAAGAAGCCAGGTAAAAGAGAAGGTTTAAAATAAGACAAAAGTTTCATAACATAGTATCCAAAATATCTGGGTTTAAATAAAAAATCATTCATCATACCAGGCACGAGCGTGCTCTCAAACTGAATTAAGAGACAATCAAGAGATGCCAACATCAAGATACAGAGATGCTAGAATTGTCTGAAAAAATTTTAAAGCGACCATCATAAAATGGCTTCAGTGAGCAATCACAAACATTCTTGAAACAAATGAAAAAAACAGGAAGTCTCAAGAACATAGAAAAGTAAACATAAAGCAAACAAAAGGAAGGCAATAATAAAGAGAAGAGCAGATATCGATGAAAAGGAAAACAACAGAGAAAACTGGTAAAACTAAAAGCTGATTCTTTGAAAAGATTAATGAAATTGTCAAACCTGTAGCAAGACTGGCAAAGAAAAAGAAGACACAAATTACTGATATCAGGAATGAAACAGGAGATATCACTACAGACCTGCAGACATCAAAAGGATAATAGGCCCATACCAAGTTAATCATCACGCTTTCGCCACCTATATACTTCTAAATTTCTTTTCTACTTGCCACTGTCTTCTCTTAGGCCCTTGTCACTTTTTGTTCTTTTTCACTGTTTGAAAAGATATATTAGTTCAATTTTTTTGTAACAAATAATGCACAATTAAATTGTGCATATAATGCATGAGAGCTAACTTGGTGGGACTTCCACTGGCCAAATGGGGACAATGTGAGCATGAAAATAAATGTGGATATTAATGGATTATCAGGTAGAAATCCACAGAGGTAGAGTTCACACTTATATAAATAAAATATTTTTAAAAAATGAAAAAAAAAAAAGGATAATAGGGATTACTATGAGCAACCGTACATAAATTTGACAACTTAGATAAAAAACACAAAGCCTCTCAGATGACTTGAATAATCCTATAATTATCAAGAAAATTGAATTCCTAATTTAAAAATTCCCCCAAAGACTTCTCCAGGCCCACATGGTTTCACTGGAGAATTCTACCAAACTTTTTAAAAAGTTAACACCAATTCTACACAATGTTCTCCAAAAACGGAAGAGGAAGAAATAATTCCTAACTCATTTTATGAAGCTGGTATTACCCTGGTACCGAAACCAGACAATGATAGTACTTTTATAAAAAGAGTACAGACAAATGTCCATCATAAATAAAGACGCAAAAGTCCTTAACAACCAAGTTAAAGGAAAATGAAAAAAAATCCTTAACAAAATATAGGCAAATAGAATAGACCAATAGATCAATATGCTAAAAAAAATTATATACAATGACCAAGTGGGGTTTGTTCTAGTGATGCAAGTCTGGTTCAGTATTTAAAATTTAATCATTGTAATCCACAAGATTAGCAGGCTTACGAAGAAAAGAAAATTACATGATTATATTAATGGATGAAGAAAAAGCATGGCAAAATTCAATATCCATTCATGACCAAAAACTCAGAAGAATAGGAATGGGGGGTACTTGATAAAGAACATCTATAGAAAACCTGTATTTAACATTATACTTAATGGTGAAAGACTGGGTGCCTTCCCCCTAAGACTGGGAACAAGGGAAGGATTTCTACTCTCACCATTCTTAGTGTTATAAGTTCTAGACAGAGCAAGAAGGCAAAAAAGGAAATAGGAAGCGTACAGATCAGAAAGGAAGAAATAGAATTGTCTTTATTTGCAGATGACATGATTGTCTATGTAGAAAATCCTAAGGAATTGACCTCCCCAAACTCAAAGAACTAATAAGTGAGTTCAGCAAGGTCACAGGGTATAAGATAAACATACAGAAATCAATTTCTACATACTAGTCTTAAATTAAGACTCTGATTAAAAATACAATATAATTTACAATTGCTTATACACACACACACACAAATAAAATAAGAAATACTTAGGTGTAAATCTAACAAAACATGTATAGGACTTGTATGCTGAGAACTACAAAACACTAAAGAAAGAAATCAAAGGAGGTCTAAATAAATGGAAAGACATTAACTTGTTCATGAATTAGAAACTCAACATAGTTAAAATGTCAATTCTCCCCAAGTTGATATACAAGTTTAATGTAATTTCTATAAAAATCCCAGCAAGCTTTTTCTGTAGATGGGTACAAGACTACTCTAAAATTTATACAGAAGGGGCAAAGGAACTAGAATAGCTAAGACAATTTTGAAAAAGAAGAATAAAGTGGGAGGAATCAGTCAGTCCACCTGATTTCAGGACTTATTATTGTAGGCAAAGACTGTCGTCTGCCATTTCAGCAAACAAAGGATGCTGTGGCCATAAAGTCATCAGCCACTGCAGCCACCCCTGCTGGTGCACCCTGAGGGGAACTCAGGATGGAAAAAAACAAGGTACTGGCCCTAGATAGTTAAGATGAATATCAAAACGGTAATTTCAATGAGCCCAGGCTCTTGCATCTTCCCATACACTGAAAAGCACTAAAATCGTTAACTTGAGATGTCCGTTTTTTGTGTGTGTGTGTGATTAGTAGTAATCTTTTGATGTTCAACTACATTCTCCTCCCCAGCAAAAGCTCCTATTACATCCAGTGCCTCCCTTACCTCTTTGGAACAGTCCCTCAGAGCTGTCTGAGAGGCTGTCTCCCAGGCTACAGTCCTCAGTAAAGCCCCTGAATAAAACATAACTCTCAACTTTTAGGTTGTGCACTTTTTTCCCAGTTGACATTATATAGCTACCAGAATCAAGACTATGTGGTATTGGCAGAGGGAGAGAGATATAGATCAACTGGACAAAACAGAGAACCTCCAACAGACCTACACAAATACGCCCAACTGATTTTCGACAAAGGTGCAAAAAGTATTTCAACAGAGGAAGGACAGTCTTTTCAACAAGTGGTGCTGCCCCAAGATTCAATAATGAAAATTTTGAATTATTGACTAGATTGCTGCAAACTGGAACAGATCTCTTGGTGTGAAAAAGTAAATTATCACCGGGGAAACTTTTAAAATCTAAAATTATAAAATATCTTAATACTAGAGAAGGTAAAATATTCTATACGGGAGATAGTAGAGCACATAGGCTAGAAACATGGGCTCTGATGGTCATCTGCCATTGGGCTTTGTACGGTTTATTCCATCTACCTTTCAGTTTCCTTATCTGTAAAATCATGGTAATAATAGAATCTAACTCATAGGACACTTCTGAAAACTGTACATTAGAAAAGTGCCAGATACACTGTAAATGACTAATAAATGCCAACCATTGTTATTAAAAACAAACAAACAAACAAACAAAAACAAGTGGTGCTGGAGCAACTGGACATGCATGGGAAAAAAAAAAAAGAACCTTACTTTAATTCTCACACCTTATATAAAAATTAACTCAGAATGGACCATGGACTTAAATGTAAAGCTATCAAATTGTTAGAATAGGAGAAAATCTCCAGGACCCATGGCAAGGCAAAGCGTTCTTATACTTGATACCAGGAGTACAGTCCATAAAAAGGAAAATTTGATAAATCAGATTTTTATTGAAAATTTAAAAATTTTGCTGTGTAAAAGACCCTGTTAAGAGGACAAAAAGAAAAGCTATAGACTGGCAGAAAACATTTGGAAACCACATACCTGACAAAGGACTAGTATCTAAATATATAAAATATAGAAAGAATACTCAAAACTCAACAGTAAAACCCCCAAACAATCCAGTTAGAAAATGGGCAAAAATATGAAGAGACATTTCACTAAAGAGGACACGTGGATGACAAATAAGCACATTAAAATGTTCAACATCACTACCCATTAGGAAAATGCAAATTAAAACCACAGTGAGTCACTCCACACCTATCAGAATGGCTAAGCTAAAAACAGTAATAACATCAAATGCTGGTGAGGATGCAGAGAAAGTAGATCACACATACGTTGCTGGTGGGAACACAGAACTGGAGCAGCCACTCCGGCAAACAGCCTGGCAGTTTCTCAAAAAGCTAAACATGGAGCTACATGTGACCCAACAATTATGCTCTTAGGCATTTATCCCAGAGAAGTGGAAACTTATTGTCACACAAAAATCTGTACATGAATGTTCATAGCAGCTTTATTTGTAATAACCAAAAACTGGGAACAACAGATGTCCTTCCACAGGAGAATGTTAAACAAACTGTGGTCCAGCCACACCACGAACTATTTTTTTTTAAATTTATTTATTTTATTTATTTATTTTTAGCTGCGTTGGGTCTTTGTTGCTGCGCTCAGGCTTTCTTTAGTTGCGGCGAGCGGGGGCTACTCTTCCCTGCGGTGCGTGGGCTTCTCGTTGCGGTGGCTCCTCTTGTTGAGGAACACGGGCTCTAGGTGCTCGGGCTTCAGTAGTTGTGGCACGCGGGCTCAGCAGTTGTGGCTCGCGGGCTCTGAGCGCAGGCTCAGTAGTTGTGGCGCACGGGCTTAGTTGCCCCGCGGCATGTGGGATCTTCCCAGACTAGGGCTCGAACCCATGTCCCCTGCACTGGCAGGCGGATTCTTAACCACTGCGCCACCAGGGAAGCCCCACACCATGAACTATGGACACACAGGGGCCTGGATGAATCTCCAGTGAAATACGCTGTGTGAAAAAAGCCAATCCTCGGTGGTTACGTACTATATCATTCCACTTATACAACGTTCTTGAAACGCTAAAACTATGGAAATGGAGAACAGATTAGTGGTTGCCAGATTTTAAGGAGGAAATGGGAGTTGTGGCTGTAAACGGACCCTGTGGTAATGGAAATCTTCTGGCTCTTGAATGCATCAGTGTTAATACCCTGGTTGTTGTTATGCTGTAGCTTTGCAAGATGCTACCAGTGGATGGAATTGGGTAAAGGGTACACAAGATTTTTCTCTATCATTATGTCAATCTATAATTATCTCAAAATAAAAAGTTTTCAAATACACAAAAAGAGAGGAGTTACAAACAAGATGATAGCATATATGAGCTGTCTCGGGTCTGTGTCTAATCAAACTCCAGCTGAACGACGTACATGGTACCGGGGAAGCTGCGGTCCTCTTTCCCGCTCCCTGCTAGGGCTTCGGAGATTACACTGTCCTTTGCAGGTTAAATTATAAAGATCAATACAAAACAGACCAGGCCGTCACCTGACTGAGGTAGAAACTAAGGAAAGAATGTGTCCGTGCGAAGGGAGCTGGACTGCTGTGAAGTGAGATGGCAGGAAGGAGGGGCCCTGGAGGAGATGCCCGTCCAGTGCCCGTCCAGTCTCAGGGCGGAGGGGGTGCCCCAGGGCTGCACGCCTGGGTGACAAGGGTCCCTGAGGTTATCTAACCAATCCTTCTCCTGATTCCTCACCCACTCAACCACATGTGACTTGCTTCCTCTAAACTTGCCAACAGGAAGAGAAAGCAAACGTCAAGTACCTGTCCTTGTTTTCAAACAAACTTCCAGCCATTTTGGGTGCCCCAGTCTTTTGTGAATTTGGTTTATCGGAGTCAGTTTCCAAGGGATGCGAAGGCCCAAATTCCCGTGAGGACTGCCTCTGGGTAGGGCTGTTCCAGGGCGCAGCCCTGTCTCCCGGGCTTTCTTCACCACCCAGTCAGTGCCATCTGCCACCACTAGACGCTGTCACCCCAGGATGGGCTTTCTTAGGGAAAGGGGATTCGACTTATTCTAGGTGGCCCCCGAAGCAGACCAGAACCAGCAGACTGAGAGGCATGTTCCAGTCCAACCCATAGCTTTTCCTAACCCTCCGTGCTGTCGTACCCGCGGCAGGGGCTGCTGCGGAGACGCTGCTCCCTCCAGCTTACATTTGAGCACTTCATTGATGCTCTGTGACCACAGAACCATGGAGGAATCCACCTTACATTTCCACAGCACTTCACCTTAATTCTCACAGTGACTCCGTGTGGGTCCCTTTGATTACACCTACTTTGTCTGATGTGGAATCTGAGCTGGAGAGAAGTGACAGGTCCACAGTGAGAGCCTGGCCTGGAGGCAGGAGTCTGGACTTTAACCTTGGGCCAGTCCCCTTCTGCCCAGATCTTTCTGACTCAGCCACCTGGGGCCCCTCAGAGAAGCCGGTCTCTGAGGAGGCACAGGCTGGACTGACCGGGTCCTCTGAGGCCCGAGGGTCCTCAGTGCCCGGTGGAGATTGAGCTCAATGGGGCAGAGAGAGGGGAGAGGAGGGCCGCGGCACCGTTCTGGACCCCCGTGTCTTGTCCTCTCTCTTCCTGTCGCATCTAATCACCGACGGAGAATCCGCTCTTGTCCTACCTGGAACACCAGGTTCATGGTCGTCCAGCCTCTAGTCCTGACTCATTCTCCATGCAAGGGCTGCTGCCTTCTCTTGCTGCTTCACCTGAGTTGGCAGCTCTGTCAAGTGCATGTGAACACGCCATCCTGAAATTTCACTCGGGGTTCCTTAAAGGTAATGCTATATGAGGCCCTACCTGAGGTCAGGTCTGGGACAGCCAGGTAAGATTTATGCTGCTGCCTTGGCTTAGAGTTTAGCTTACTACAATACCAGCATCTTAGTGATCAAATAGTGTGTACATTATATGATTATTTTAGGAAAATGACTGCTCTTTGTGGACAAAAGCATTGGGCTGTGTGGTCAGCGTGAGTGGCCAAGCGCTCTGGGCAGTGGGGTAGTATTTCATCTCTTTCCTAGGGAACCAGGCTTTGGAGGCACCAGCTGGAAATGGGCATGTGGATCACAGTTTCACAGAGGTATTGGTCATACACCACTTCCCTGCCAGGATGAGATATGAAACCTTAAGAAACAAAACAAATGCCCACATTCCATTTCAATGAAAAATAAAAGGTCAATGGCTAACCTTAGTCAACGCTCACAAAAGTACTTCTTTACTCTCGACAACGAGTACATATGTAAGGCATTCACCTGCAAATATACAAACCAGCGAACATATTCTCCATCATAAGTTAAAGCTTGATTTATTAACTCGTTCAAAAATAAGTTAGTAAGAGATTCACTGAAATATTATTCAAATTTTTAAAAATTTAAAGCAAGTTGAAGCTGTTTTTTATTAAAAATACTTCATAGCTAAATTCATTGGTAATTGATAACCTTCATAAAACACAGGCCAGTTTCTACATTTGGTCCCTAATATATACGACCCTGTAATAAAAGTCGACTTAAGTCACAGTGTCATATGCAAGTGTAGGGCCAGAGGAAGAACCAGGGCATCTCAGCCGATCTGCTTGCCACCTGGAGAATTTGCTTCCTCTGCCACGGTTTCTCTACTGCCAACACGCAGGCAAATACTCTTGGTGCTTTCAAGAATATTACGTTGATGTAAGATGCATAAATGTAAGCAAATGGATGTGAAAATCATTATTAAATTGATAGTTCCTGGTTAAGAAAGTTTGTAATGAGGCTCTGATTAGACGTGATTCTTGTCAATGCCTGAGTTTCTCCATCTGGCGAATGAGATCATTTAAAATCCTGTCCCTTTTAAAATCATGCCTTACTGATTAAGGAAATCTCTTAAGTTCTCTGATTTTGAAAAGCCATATACTGTATAGACACAAACAAGTCACTGTCATAGTTTTTCTAAGAAACACTGATATCAGCAAAAAGGAAACGGAGGCATCGTTAGGACCCCTGAAATGTAAAGAGCAGAAGGAAAATGGGCTGTACTCGATGAGCTGGAAAGTGCAACTTAGCAAAGAGAAGCAAGAGCTTAATTCAATACTATTCAATCTGTTTCCAGCAACTCTTGGGAAACTAGACGCAGGGGGAGCTTCGGGAAGGCAGAGGAAACCACTAGGTGTGGTGGGAAACGAAAGGAGAGAGGCTGTAAAACTGATGCCTACTGATAGCAGGGCACTGGGTCCACTTCTTCAGTTGGGGCCAAGTGGGTGGAAACGACCGAGGATGTGTCAGAACTTTTTGAAATGGGCAAACCTAGGAGACATTCAGTGATAAGTTTACAGCTTCAGCCTTCTCTCTGGGAGAGAGGAGACTACTTCCACTAGTTTCCCCCAATTTAAGTGGGAAGAATTTCCCTTGCCTCACTTAAGTGTGTGTGAGCAGCTGAATGCGGCAGCACCCGGGTGCAGAACACACCGTGTAAAAACAGCACCAGCCACATTGCCAGCTTTTCCGAGCTGCCTGGGAATTCCAAATGAAACATACTTTGCAATCTACTCTGTGAAGTAAGCAGGTGATGGATAAGGAAATGCTTCAAGAATAAATGTCTCATTAGGGTGGGTTTTAAATACCATTGCTGGGAGGAATTTTACTAAAATTACTGGTCTTTATGTACTTCGGCAGAATGCATCAGATTACTGAAGGGAGAGCCCAGGGATAACTGATTACTTCGAGAAATTAAGAATGCCTCATAAAAAAGGCACTTGAGCTGAGATGAATTTAGATGTTCTAATACGAAGCTTCCCCATAGCGGCTCGGTGACCTTATGACACTACAAGATCCTTAACTGGAGGGCTTAGACACATAATACCCCAGACAGACCAGGTTCTAAGCAACTGGCCTGAAAACAAAACTCAGGCTGACCGCTAAATGCATTTGAAAACTCAGATTCTTACAGATACAATGCAGAGAGCAGAATGTATTCAAGTGGTTTTACATATGACAAGTGAAAGTATCGAGTGTGTTTTCCACTTGAAATAATTATAAGACTTCTACCAGCAGTTTAAATTTGAGACACCTTCTCAGAACACTCAATTGGAAATCTCACTCTTTGTAAAAATAAGGAAAAAACACTCCACATGGGAGAGAAAGGGTGGACCAAGGTGACCAGGCAGGCAGTGTAATCAACATATTTCCCCTAGCGGAATGGACCTTTTCCATTTTTGCAGATTTCTTTGAGTGTGTGCCAGGACTGCGGATGGAAGCAGGTTCTGAATCCTGGAGGACTTGTCGCGATGCTGCGTTGCTCTAGACAGCAACTTCCCTACCCACAAAATGACATTCCTGCGGGTAATGACAGCTGGCTTAACAACCAGCTCAGTTCATTAACTAACCAGACAAACCCCAACACCCTTCACTTCCCTGATTCCTCTAAGCCATTGCTTTCGCTGCTCAGTATGCTCACTTCAACTTCACCTGAAGTCTAAGTGAAAATAGCAAGACACATGGAGACGACGGCAGTGTTGCTCTGAGAGAAGCCGAGCGTATTAAAATATGGAACACACAGAATCAGAGGAGACTTGGAGGCTGAACAGGACTGGAAGTGAAAGACAGTAGAAAGCTTTGGTGGGACAGAGGGAGGAAGACGACATCAGAGCAGTGTCCAGACACTGTGCGGGACGCAGACAGGACGACTCGTGTAACCCGCGCTGTGGTTCCTTCTGAATAAGAGTCACTGAGCGTGCTCAAGAGATGGGAGGGGCGGGCAGTGCGGCACTCCGGGGAAACAAAAGACCCCAAGGCTGGGTGGGGCCCCCCCCCCAGCCCGGAGTGAGGGGGGCGGCTAGCTGACAAGCCAGAAACCACCACCCCAGACCCGGAAATGCCCCTGACACAATGAGGGTATATGCTTACACATCAGCAAGAATGTCATAAGGAAAAATTATTATTCAATAAATCACGTAAGTTCTGAAATAATGTTTAGATGAACTTCAAAGTCCTCAAAGAATCTAGATGAAGGAGATTTGAAAAGTAAGGATTTGTCAGTGTTTCTCAGGCCCCCTGCGGCGGGGAAAATGCTTTTGCGGGGATCGATTAGGAATCTGAATTAGTTTTTTTAGGAAAAACCTCACAAGCACGCTGTTACCGGAAGTTTGTGCTGGGAACGACCTCCCTCCCCTCCTTTTACCCACTGAGGGCGTCCAATGGCCCCCTTCCCCCGCTCTCCACCCCCAGCTCCATCCTGGCCACCCACCAACCTTGGCTCCAGCTCTGGCCGGGTACCACACGAGGAACCTCCACTCTAGCAGACCTTCATCTGCATCAGTCTAGTCTGCCTGTAGGTCATGATGATACAGTAATGTCAAAACTGGCTAACATGCACTGCGTCTGTGCTAGCACTCTATGGGGATGATTTCACTCGATCCTCACAACCACCTGAAGCAATGGGTATTTATAGTTGCACTTTACAGATGAGAACACTGAGGCCTGGAGTGGTTAACCAACTTGCCCCAGGCCACATGGCTGGTAAGAGATGGGGCAGGACTCAGACCCAGGCAGTCTGATTACAGAACCACTTTCTCTGTATTTAGATTCAAACACTCGCTGTTTTAACATCCAGCATGTATTTGTCATTTTCAGGGTCTGTTCGGGGGTACAGAGAGGCTTCTGTGCTTGGCCCCTGTCACCTTGGACTTGGAATGAGGACACGGACAGTACACATGATCAAATGCGCCCATGAGAGGAGGCAAGAATGTGATCCAAGACCCCAGTGAGCTGCAACAATAAGATATCAGGAGATCAAGAGAGCGTCCTAGTCTTGGCTTTAACGTGTCCCCCTGCTCACCCCCCAAATTTTCTGGATTAGACTCTTTTCACATAGCTCCAGAAGGAGCAAGTGTGTACTATATAGATACAAAGGAAGGAACGGAAACTATCATTTTTTTGGGTGTCCATTATGTGCCACAGATTAACTCATTGATCTCACAACAATTTGGTAGTAATTATCTTTATCTTTATAGATGAAGAAACAAAGCAAGTAATGTGAAAGAAAATATAAAAGTAGACTGGGGTCTCAACAGAGTGGGCCTTTGAATACCACCATTAGCAACTTAATTTTATTAGGTGATAGGGGCATGGGAATGTTTTTAAGACGGAATCAAGTGAAAGTGTAAATGGATTCAGCCACCTTGAAGAGCAATTTGGCAGTATCTAATAAAGATGAGACTTTTGTACAGCAGTTAAGAGGATGAACTAGGGCAGCACGTATTGGTATCAATAAATCTCTAACACGTCATGTTGAATGGAAAAAGCTGGTAAATGATTCATAGAGTATTATGCCATTCATGTAAATTTAAAAACCATAAAACAATATTGTATATTGTTAATGGAAACATAAAGATACTATAGAAGCACAGAATGCTCATGGAATTTTATACACCAGCTTCAGGATGGTGGTTAATTCTGGGGAAGGTGGGAGACGAGGGGGATGAAGGGACAGATCCACTGATGTCATGTTATTTTCTGGACTTTCTAGAAAGTTTAAAATGTCCCCCAATTTAAAAATGAAGAGATCATGTCCCTGCATGATTGATCCAAGCCCTGCTTTAGAAAGATGGTCTGGTGGCCACATGCAGGACAGGCTGGGGAGGGAAGAGACTGAGGCTTAAGCCAGGATGTGGAACAGAAAAGGAAATGAAGGGGTAGATGAAAGTGACTTTCAGAACAATGAACCACTGTGTCTGGAGGATGATGACAAAGTACAGAGGAGAAGGAAGAGCCACAGGTCACTGTGCTGTTGAAGGAGTGTGGGGGCCTGGACAAGCAGGCAGTTTAGGAACCTCAGTTTCTGTTAACGTCCACATGTGAGTTAGAGCCAATTACTGACTGTATATCACATGTGTTAGACACTGGATAGTTGGCTCATTTAGAGAAACGGAGTCTTGTACATGGCAGAGTTAGGACCCCAACAAGGGTCCCTGATCCTAAGATGAATGATGTTCGGCTAAGCCCAGATGCCTCTTCAGCCTAGAAACTCACGAGGTCCACTGGCTCCCTGGTCCCAGTGCCTCAAGGCTCAGTTCAAGGACAGGGATGCCAAGCCTGTCAATGACTTTCTGAATTCACTTGGCAGCTGTAGTTCTCATTGTGATGCGGTCAGTGGGCATTCTGAGTGAGCCCTTAAGGCAAGACGAGTGATAATGTCACTTTTCACTTAATACCTTCCAACAGCTTCCCTCCTCTCTCAGAATAAGAGCTAATGTCTTTCTCAAGGCTCCAGGTGATCTGACCTTAGCTACCTCCTGTGACCCTGTATCCTATTCCCTCCCCATTTCTTGTGGCTCCCCAAATAGGCTTCTACCTCAGGGCCTTGACATTTGCTATTCCCAGTGTCCACCACGGGGCTTCTCCCTCAAGCCCTTCCTACTTTTATTGTTCTGTAAGGCACCTACCACCGTTTGACATATCACATTTCTATTTTCTTATTTGTTTAAGGCCTGCTTTTCTCCCGATAAGAGTATCTGTTTCGCTTACTGCCACGCCCTGATGGCTTCTGGTAAGGGAATATGAGGTCAGGCAATTACCCTTTACACAGATCAAGCACAAAATGTGACAAATGTATTAAAAACAGTCATTTCAGGACACTGGAAAATGACCCGCTGCGGGCCACAACTGCTCGCTGGGGAAGTTCTACTGCACTTGGGGCAAGAATGGTGCAATGGCTGGGGGAGTTCCTGTCTATTTCAGGCAGTGAAAACCCACAGCTTTATCAGCTGAAGGTGTGGCCTTGGTAGAGGGCAAGTAGCAGAGCAGCTAGTTGAAGGGGGATACCCGGAAGCAAGGGAGCCATAGAAGGACTGAGGTAATAAAATCTCCAAGCATCCCCCACCGACTGCTAAACTACAGATACACACAGAAAACCCCAGGGAGCTCAGAGAAATTTAAAAGCTTGGGGAAACTTGCAAATTTTCTGTGCTTTTAAATGCATTCCTCAACCTACACATAATTCAAGTGGCAGAAGATGGTCACTTGAGGTGTGTCAACATAACCTTCGCCCAAATCTCTGACTGACCATAAAAATACGCAGGGGAAGTAACGAACAGAGACACCACTGGGGGAGAGAGTTCACAGTTAGAGACCAGGCAAGTTAACAGCTTACTAAACAACACTCAGGAGAACAAAACGTAATCCAGAATCATTGCAACATATTATCTGCAACGCTTAGTTTTCAAACAAAGCATTACTAGACGTGGCCCAAGAAACAGAAAAATGTGACCTGTGCTCAGGAAATACCAAGAAGCCGAGAACTCGCTTTGAGTGGGCCCAGATGTTGGATTTAGCAGACACACACTTCAAAACAGCTATTATGAAAATGTTTAAAGAATTGAAGGAAAACGTGCTCAAGAGTTAAAGAAAAATAAACTAAAAATGAGTGAAAAACAGGAAATCTTGACAGGGAAATGGACACTATAAAAAGGAACCGGATGGGAATTCTAGAGCTGAAAAGGATTAATAACTGAAATGAAAAATTCAGTGGATGGGCTCAGTAGCAGATACATACGAACTGGCATAAGTATCAGTCAGTTGGAAGACGGATCAACACAAAGTATCTGGCTTAAAGAGCAGAGAGAAAAAACACTGAAGAAAATGAAGAAAGCCTCAGAGATCTGTCAGAGAAGATCAAGTATTCTAATGTATGTGTAATTGGATTTCTAGGAGGAGAGGAGAGAAGAAAGGGGCAGAATATATACTTGAATAAATAATGGCTGAACACTTCCCGAATTTGGTGGAAAACTGTAACTTATAGACCCAAGAAGCTCAGTGAATCCTAAAAAGGATGCATACAAAGAAAACTACACCCAAACACATCATAGTCAAATTGCCGAGAACCAAAATTGAACATTAAAATCTTAAGTAGCAGCAAGGGCAAAACAACTCACCACATCCAGGGAAAGGATGATAAAAGATAAAATTAATAGCAGGCTTCTCATCAGAAACAATGGAAGCCAGGAGACAGTGACATATTCAAAGTGAGAGAGAAAAACCTGTTGATCAAGAGGTCTATACCCAGTGTAACTGTCCTTCAAAAATGAAGGTGAAATAAGGACAATTCCAGGGACTTTCCTGGTGGTCCAGTGGTTAAGACTCCGCACTCCCAATTCAGGGGGCCCGGGTTCCATCCCTGGTCAGGGGACTAGATCCTGCATGCCGCAACTAAGAGTCTGCACGCTGAAACGAAGATCCTGAGTGCTACAACTAAGACCTGGTGCAGCTAAATAAATACATAAATAAATATATATTTAAAGACAATTCCAGATTTAAAAAATGGAGAGAATTTGTTGTTAACGGACCTGAATTACTAGAAATGCTAAAGGCAGTGCTTCAAACGAGAGGGAAATGGTGTCAGATGGTAACCTCACAGGAAGGCATGAAGGGCACTGAAAATGATTAATACATGGGTGGATACATAGACATACACTTTCCCCGGATTCCTTTAAAAGATTTATGACGATTTAAAGCAAAGATTTACAATACTGGGTTGATAATAAATATAGATGTAGTACATATGGCAACAAGAGCACAAAAGAGAAACAGAAATGGAGCTGTACTGGTGCAAAGTTCTTGTATTTATGAGAAACAAATCAGTATTAACTCGAAGAAGACTGTAAAGGTGCATATTGTAATCCCTAGAACCAACTCAAAAAGAAAAAGGGAAATACAGCTAAAAAACTAACAGTAAATAAAATGGTGTACTAAACAATATTTGTTTAATACAAAATAGGGTAATACATGCATTTCTTTAATACAAAGGAAGGCAGGAAAAACAGGAAGAGATCACACAAATAGAAAACAGCAAAGAGCAGAATTAAACCCAACCACACCAATAATTACATTAAATGTGAATAAATGTCAAACAAAACAATTTTGAAAAAGAACAAAGTTGGAGGACTCATTTTCAAAACCTATTATAGAGCTACAATAATTAAGATCATGCGGTACTAGCACAAGTGAACAGAAATGAGAATCCAGAAATAAATGCTTACATTTACGGTCAATTTTTTTACAGAGGCTCAATTTGACAGTCATTCAATGGGTCAAAGCACAGTCTTTTCAACAAATTGTATTGGGGCAACTGGATATTCACATGCAGAAAGATAAACTTAGATCTTTACCTTACACCGTAAACAAAAGATAACTACAAATGGTCCTAGATCTAAATGTAAGAGCTAAAGTTATAAAACTCTTAGGGAAACATAGGAGAAAAATCTGCTTTTTTTTGCCCACATCATGGCATGTGGGACCTTAGTTCCCCAACCAGGAATCGAACCCATGTCCCCTGCATTGGAAGTGTGGAGTCTTAATCACTGGACCTCCAGGGAAGTTCCAGAAGATCTTTGCAATATTGGTTTAGGCCAATGGTTTTCAAGTGGAGGTGCTTTTGCCTCCTAGAGGACATTTAGCAATGTCAGCAAACATTTTTGGTTGTCACAGCTTTGGAGTGGGGTGAATAATCCTGGCACCCATGGGTAGAGGTCAGAAATGCTGTTAAACATCCCACAACACGTGGAACAGTCCCCACAGCAAAGAATGATCTGGCCCCAAATGTCAACAGCGCCCAAGGTTGGTAAACGGTGGGTTGGGCAAAGAGTTCTTAGGTACAACAACAGAAGCACAAACCATGAAAGAAAAAACAAAAAAATTGTGTACTTCAAAAGACGCCATTAAGAAAATGAAAAGACAAGCCACACACCAGGAAAATATATTTGCGAGTCATATATCAGGGAAAGGACTTGTATCCAGAATACATAAAGAACTCTCACAACTCAATAATAAAAAGACAAACAACCCAATTTTTAAAATGGGAAAACTATCTGAATAGATATTTCACCAAAGAAGACATGCAAATGGCTAGGGTTGAACTGTGTATCCCCCAAAGATATGTTGAAATCCTACCCCCAATGCCTCAGAATGTGACCTTAATTGGAAATAGGGTTGTTGCAGATGTAATTAGTTAAGATGAGGTCATACCGGAGTAGGGTGGGCCCTTAGTCCAATGTGACTGGTGTCCTTACAAGAAGATGATGCGAAGACACACAGGTGAGAAGTGCACCTGCAAGCCAAGGAACGCAAAGGACCTCCAGCAACACTAGCAGCTAAGAAGAAGGCATGGAACAGATTCTCCCCCAGAACCTGGAGAGAGTGTGGCCCTGCTGACACCCAGCTTCCAGAACTGTGACACAATACATTTCTGTTGTTTTAAGCCAGCCAGTTTGTAGTACTTTGTTACAGCAGCCCTAGGAAACTAATGCATCTAGCAAGCACGTAGAAAGATGCTCAACATCATTAGTAATTAGGGGAATACAAATTAAAAGCACAGCGTAGTATCACTTCACACCCACTAGGATGGCTATAATTAAAACAACACACAAATAACAATCATTGGTGAGGATGTGGAGAAACTGGAGCCCTTATACCTTGGCTGATGGGAATGTAAAAATGGGTACAGATGCTTTGGAAAACATTTCGTCCATTCCTTTAAAAGTTAAACATAAATTTGTCATACAGCCCAGGAATTCCACTCCTGGGTAACTACCCAAGAGAAATGAAAACATATGACCACACAAAGACTTATACACAAATGTTCACAGCAGCCTTATCTATAATAGCCAGAAAAATGAGAACAATGCAAATGTCTATCAGCCAGCGAATGGATAAACAAGTGGTCTATCCATACGAC
This sequence comes from Monodon monoceros, assembly GCF_005190385.1. Taxonomy (NCBI): domain Eukaryota; kingdom Metazoa; phylum Chordata; class Mammalia; order Artiodactyla; family Monodontidae; genus Monodon; species Monodon monoceros. Next base: position 8,510,005 of record NW_021703772.1, read on the forward strand.
GGAATACTATTCAGAAACAAAAAGAAATGAACTATTGCTATATCCTATATGGTTAAACCTCAAAAATATCATACTAAATGAAACCCATCGTATGCAGAAGACTACATACTATGTGATATGTCCAGAAAAGGCAAATCTACAGAAACAGAAAGCAGATTACTAGTTGCTTGGGGCTTGTGGGGGAGGGGGACAGTGGACAGGGATTGACTACAGAAGGGCCTAAGGGATCTTTTTGGGGTGATGGAAATGTTCTAAAATTGAATTGTGCGGACAGTAGTGCAACTCTGTAAATTTGCTAAAAATCATTAAATTGTACGCTTAAAACAGATGAAGTTCATGGTATGTAAATTACACCTCGATAAAACTGTTTAAAAATATGAATGCCCTAGGGCTTCCCTGGTGGCGCAGTGGTTGAGAGTCCGCCTGCCGATGCAGGGGACACGGGTTCGTGCCCTGGTCCGGGAAGATCCCACATGTCGCGGAGCGGCTGGGCCCGTGAGCCACGGCCGCTGAGCCTGCGCATCCGGAGCCTGTGCTCCGCAACGGGAGAGGCCACAACAGTGAGAGGCCTGCGTACCGCAAAAAAAAAAAAAAAAAAAAAACAACAACAGACAGACAAAACATACTGGGCACGTTACTAGAGACAAAGAGGACGTTTCATAATGATTAAAGGGGTCAACACTGGGATGATATATTACAACAATTACAAATATATATGATTCAAACAAAAGAACTCCAAAATAGATGAAGCAAAACTGACAGAACTGAAATGAAAAATAGGCAAGTCTACAATTAAAATCGGAGATTTCTATATTCCTCTCTCAGTAACTGGTAGAACAACAAGTAGACAGAAAAATCAGTAAGGACATAGACTTGTCCCTGGCATAAAACAGGTGCTTGATAAATACCTGTTAACCAGATGAATTCTGTCAGTTTTTTTTTTTTTTTTTGCGGTACGCGGGCCCCTCACTGTTGTGGCCTCTCCCGTTGCGGAGCACAGGCTCCGGACCTGCAGACTCAGCGGCCATGGCTCACGGGCCCAGCCGCTCCGCGGCATGTGGGATCTTCCCGGTCCGGGGCACGAACCCGTGTCCCCTGCATCGGCAGGTGGACTCTCAATCACTGTGCCACCAGGGAAGCCCCTTAAAATGTTTTTTGTTTTTTTTTTTATTTATTTATTTATTTTTGGCTGCATTGGGTCTTCGTTGCTGCACGTGGCCTTTCTCTAGTTGCCGCGAGCGGGGGGCTACTCTTCGTTGCGGTGCGTGGGCTTCTTACTGCGGTGGCTTCTCTTGTTGTGGAGCATGGGCTCTAGACCCGCGGGCTTCAGTAGTTGTGGCTCGCGGGCTCTAGAGCGCAGGCTCAGTAGCTGTGGCGCACGGGCTTAGTTGCTCCGCGGCATGTGGGATCTTCCCAGACAGGGCTCGAACATTGCAGGGCTCGTGTCTCCTGCATTGGCAGGCAGATTCTTAACCATTGCGCCACCAGGGAAGTCCTAAAATGGTTTATTCTGAGATGAATCTCACTATGGTGGACTGTTGCACAGACAGCAACTCCTCCCATGCCAGCAAGCACACTCCTTCACAAGAGGCCTAGTGGCTTTGGCCTTTGCCTTCTGAGGGCCTGGAAACGACCATGTTGTGAAGATGCCCAGCAAGTTCACTGGAGGAGGAGGGCAGGCCCTGCCCAGTCAACCCACAGAATCGGGAGGAAAAGACTCGCTTTTTTTAAGCCACTAAGATTTGGGGTGGTTTTATCAGTTAGCAAGGGCTAACTGGTACTGTCACAGATAAAACATTTTGAGCAAACGAGCCAAACTCAGAGAGTGCACCATGCTGTAGGAGTCCATTTACATAAATGTCCACAACAGAGCGAGAACTCAAGGTGGGGCTTCTGAGATGCAGACGCTAATGATTCGGATGGTGGTTACACAGGTGTGTGCATTTGGATCAGGTGAATCTGCCTGCATCCACTTTTCTGGGGGAATTCTCTGCAGAGAGAAACCATCAGAGCTCCTGTGAGCATCTACCCAATCAGTATCCCTACCCAACAACCAGTGTGTGCCACGTGCCGTGCTAGGTGCTGGGGGTGCTCTGGAGAACAAAGCTGACACTGTCCCCGCCCTAGTGGCACTTACAGTTCACTAGTGGAGAATAAAAGGCAGTGCGAATAAACAGCATCTAAAAAAAGATGAATCCATCGTGAAAGGTAATATCAAAATAAATGCCCAAAAGTAGCACACAATTTGCAGCAACGTGAGTTGCATGACTATGAGTTGCATTCCCTGTAGTGTTTCTCCCGCATACCACATAGCAACGTTAACTTTCACTTTGCTTCTCTGGTCTTCTCTCTTTCAAGTGAGCTTGCTCTGCTTTTCCCTTTAAAGATCTGACTTATATCTGTCTACTCTTAGCAGCAGATCTTGGTTTAAGTTGAATAAACCACGCCTAACAGCTTAATGAGTATCTGTCCATTTCGTTGTTCTTGTCATTCTGCAAAATTGAATATGGTGCATTGCTCATTTTGCTCACTGCTAACAGAAAATTGCTTCTATTTATATAACAGGCATATTCAATATTTTATATAACACACGTGGCACACAGAATTTAGACACAAACTGGCTCAATTTGAGTCAAACAGACCCTGAGCCCTTCCAGCCAAATGACAGTGATACAAGCAAGGGTCTTAGTTACTACCTGGAGCGCCAATGTCTTGAATTTTTAAGTTGGAAGGGATGGCAGGTCATGCACTATTTTTTCTCCACTCACATTCCCAGGCCTAAGACACTAAGCGTTTCATCTCTGAATGCCAAGTGATAGTGATTTGATTAGGTAAGTAGAAACAAGTTTATTTAATAAAAATTTTAAAATAATGCAGAATGCACTTAAGTATAAGGATTTATCAAATAGGTCAAAATTAGAAATATACATGTCTCACTACATAAAAAGTACTATTATTCCAAAAATCTATGATAACAGGAAAAAGCAATGCACTGCTGTGGTATTTGTAAAAAATTAGATAAGAGAAAAAAATGTTTATTGTAGAGTACTGGTTGACCTTTTCTGCATCTGTTTCCATGGAAACAGATGTTGGACAAATAGGGTTTGTAAATGCCTCAGAATCTGGAGGTGTCTCCGAGCCCTCACCTTGTTTTGAGCCATCTGATGTCTATTTCCATAGAAACCAGAGTGGAAACGAGGGCAGTAGCCATGAGTCAGCCTGTTGGGTGGTTTGTTCCCGCCAAGGTATGAGAGCATAGGAGCTGTGTTATAGAAATAAGCGAGTTTAGAACCAGAAAAAAGCAAAAATCGTAACTGGGAAACACTGAGTTTCTTCATTGACTTGATTAAATAATGGAAAGGCCCTGCAAGTAACACAGACATAAACAGATGTTTCTTTGCTAATTAGGTAACAGGGAATTAAACTCATATCCCGCACGGTGCCAAGGAAGCAGACCACAGGAGGTGACCCATCAGAGGTGATTCACAGAGAGCAGCTGGTTCTTTGGACGTGTACTCTGAAGCAGTTTCAGGTGGATCAACCATCTCACAGGCTGTGTATAAAGGTGGCCAAAGAGAAAGGAGGTCATGGCCCAAGCACTCAACACCTCTCTGTCTGTGGAATGCAAGGTCGCTCGAAGGAAGCCCGGTCGGGCAGGAAACTGACTGGATCTAGGCCCCACCCACTTTCTCTTCTAGCCAGATAATGGTATGCGACTCCCACATAAAATCAAGTTCCCCCTAATACACGATAGGCTTCCCCCACCCCGAAGCCTCTGTTGCCCATTTTCGTTAAAGGCATCACCACCCTCCCTGCTATCTGGGGTCAAGGTTCCCGGCCTTCAGTTCCTAATGACATGCCCTGTTAGTGACCAACTCCTGCCACTTCCACCTCCAGGAGCACCCCCTGCAGAATATCTCCCAGCTGGTGGCCAAGTTCAGCATCATCCCCACTGAAGCATGCAGCAGAGGGAGGGCGGGCACAGAGACTCTCACACCAGCCTGGGTTTAAATCTCAGTTCCACCAATTACTGCCCATGTAACCTTGAGCAAGTTTCTGAACCTCTCTAAACTCTGGCTTTCTCATCCAAGAAACAGGGCTAATAAAAGTACCTATTTGACAGAGGGGGTACAAGGAATAAATAGAAGAAAGCTCGTTAAGCTCTTGGCCGGCACACAGTAAGCATTCAGAAGATGCTGGCTCCTCAGTAATTCTAAGCTTTCTCGATCTCTTGTTAACTTGAACACTGACGCCAGATCAACCATCCTATAGCACAGCTCTGTTCACATCCCTCCCAGGCTCACACATAAATATTCAGGGCTTCACAGATATTCCATTTTCTGTAGCCTGGCTCCAAACCGCCTTTCCAGCTTTGTCTCCCTCCCTTCCCCTTCGCATACTCCAAGCTGAGGCCAAAGTGAACCATCCTTGGCTGGTGTCCGGCCTATGCTCTTGACTCATGCCATTCCTCAGCCTGGATGCCCACCTTCTCTGAAGCTGATTTGAATCTAACAGCTGTAACACCTCTTTTACTCGCTTTCTTCCTCTAGTTTTCGTTTTTTTTTTTTTAAACTTAATTAATTAATTAATTAAATTTTTGGCTGCATTGGGGCTTCGTTGCTGCACATGGGCTTTCTCTAGTTGCGGCGAGCAGGGTCTACTCTTTGTTGCGGTGCGCGGGCTTCTCACTGCAGTGGCTTCTCTTGTGGAGCACGGGCTCTAGGTGGGCAGGCTTCAGTAGTTGTGGCACACGGGCTCAGTAGTTGTGGCTCGCGGGCTCTAGAGCACAGGCTCAGTAGTTGTGGCTCACGGGCTTAGTTGCTCCACGGCATGTGGGACCTTCCAGGACCAGGGCTCGAACCCATGTCTCCTGCATTGGCAGGCGGATTCTTAACCACTGCACCACCAGGGAAGTCCCTCTTCCTCTAGTTTTTAAATAAATAAAAGTTCCATTTGAAAGACTTTGGTCTTTACCAGTTGGGGTGAATACTTAAGGGATCAACGTGACTCTTATGACCAGATTACCAGATATGATGACGGCGGTAATTGTCCCAGCCCCGGAACCCAGGCAGCAGCAACAGTGGGATAAAGGCAGTAGGGGAAACAGCAGGGAAGGTTTGAGACCACGCAGGGTCCCTAGAGCTCCTGCTTACTTCAAGAGTCAGTGTCAGGGAGAGGAGGGAGATAAGGCTAGGAAGTCCGGTGGGGCCAGGCTGTGGAAGCCTCGTGTATTAACCATGCCTTTTATTTTCTCTTTTCTGATGGTTTGACATCTGGGGTCTTGCTGACCATGGAAGGACTGCCTCTCCTAGAAGTAGCCAGCTCCTGGAGATATTAAACAACTCACTTGGGAGCACACCTTTCAAATGCAAACCAACCAATCCAGAGCCCACGCCCCAATCACCTCCTGTATTGGGTCCTCATACTCTGGGCCATTATCCACCCGCCCTAATCACCTGTCTGGCCAGGTACCAGACAACTCAGGACAGCCCCTAGACCACAAAGCCCCGTGAAATTATTCAAACCAGCCAATCTTACCTTGCCCCGACCATTCTTTCCTCAGAAACCACAACAAAGTCTCTTGGCCACATTTCCTTTCTCTCCCTCAGCCTCCTGACCTCGGTGCCTCCTCTCCCCTGACATGTACCCGCCTGGGTGTGATGTGCCCCAACCTCTTGCGAACTGGGTGCAACTATTTTTTCTGATCTGTTAGCCTAACTGAAGCTCACATCTTCTATTAATACACTATATTTTAAAACACCTGAGGCCACATCCTTATCTAAGGCTCCTCTATGGCACCCATGCTTCCACCAGAGCCAGAATACAATGGGACACCAGGTGCAGAAACACCAGTACGTAATATGTGCTCTACAGCCAGGTGTGGTGGGCCTGAAGTTGACGACAGTGGTGATACTGAGGATCATAACCATGACCATCATCACCATGGGAACCGACATTCACCAGGGGCTTACGGTGTCCCAGGAACTGTGCCAAGTGCTTTTTTTTTTTTTGGCGGTACGCGGGCCCCTCACTGTTGTAGCCTCTCCCGTTGCGGAGCACAGGCTCCGGACGCGCAGGCTAAGCGGCCATAGCTCACGGGCCCAGCCGCTCCGCAGCATGTGGGATCCTCCCGAACCCGTGTCCCCTGCATCGGCAGGCGGACCCTCAACCACTGCGCCACCAGGGAAGCCCTGCCAAGTGCTTTTGATGTGATTCCTTAGTGACGTCAGAACATACTGGGATTTTATAAAAGCCACTGATTCAGCTCTACTGCCTGAGCCCGGCCTTTCTTTGGATACTGATGTTTCTACCCAGGGCCTTGTATTTGGTAAAATGCATCTAAAGAGAGTATCACTTGAAAAATTAGTGACATAAAAATTTTTTTTTAAGGAATAAGACCTAGTTTTCTGCTTTCTACTTCGATGCTTTAGGAAATATGATTAAAAAAGAAAACGAAAAGAAGAAGCCTAGCCTTCCCATGTCATATCAACCACACGAGATGGTCACTGGGTCTGAGTTTACGACAGCAGCCTGGGGGGCGGTTAACCTCGGACCCCTCCCCCCCTCCCCCCACTTCCTGTACCAGACTGACCGGCTTCACTTCCTCAGGAGAATATGTGCGTACACCATGGGCCAGGTGGGATTGGGGCGGGGCGGGGGGGGTGGGGGCAAAAGAAATGGTAAGACAAAATAAAAAAAAACAAAAACAAAACTAATTCCAGCCCCCAGGACAAGATAAAAATCCTCCTGATCTATTTTATGAAGCCAGAGTAAATTTTAATAACCAAACTCATAAAGATGTACAAAACTAAGCTGTAAACCAGTGGTTCTCAAAGTGTGTTCTGGGGAAGCTTCAGAGGCCTCAAGATCCTTTCAGGAGGTTTATAAAGTCTATACTATGTTCATAATATAATATTATTATATATCACATAGAATATACTTATATATTTATTATCATTTATAAAATGTAAAACAATACACAATTATTTTAATAGTAATAATATTTGCCTTTTTCACTCTCATTCTCTATGATACAGTGAAGTTTTCTGGAGGCTACATGACACATGATGATATCACTCTGATAGTTAATAAATGTACGTTTTATTTATTCTTGTGTTTTCTAGAAATTTCTAAGGTTTGGGGTATAGATATGTACATTTTCATAACTAAGTTTGTGCTCAGTACTTCTACTGTGCTTTTACTAGCAATCTTTGGTTACATCTACTATAACTTATATAACTTCATTATCAACCAATAAATCTTTATTTTGAAATCATGAGGTTTTCCTTGCTCCTACGCAGTAACAGACTAGCAGTACACTTATTGTTTTATGTTGCAACAGTTATTTTTATGATGAAAAATTATAGAAAAGCTTTTCTAATTTAAAAATTTCTCTCTAAAACTGTTAAAATTTAAGAATCATTTATTTTAAGATAAAAGAAAATTTGTTTATAAAGTCTTTTTCTTATACTTTTAAGGATGGATCATTGGCTTAAAAAAGAATGATCATTTGTTATAAAGCAGAAACTAACACACCATTGTAAAGCAATTATGCTCCAATAAAGATGTTAAAAAAAAAACAAAACACACACACACACACACACACACACACACAGAATGATCAGAGGACTCAATTTCTCAACCCACAGCTGCACCATTTATATGAAAAAATGCTGAAAAAAATGAAACTGACTTATCAGAAAGGTCTCTGACTCATGGAAGGGAGGAATCTATTCCAGAAAAGCTGGGCAAAACTGCAAATAAAAACCAAAATTATGATGGAAGTTATCTTTCCCTCAGTTTTATAGATGTCAATAATTTACCTTATGTAAACATTTGTTTGTTTGTTTTTGCGGTACGCAGGCCTCTCACTGTTGTGGCCTCTCCCGCTGCGGAGCACATAAAGCCAGTTAAGGTATAATTTTGAGACCAATCATTCAGAGTCCAAAGAAAAAGAATTTAAATATTTTAAACATAGATGTGACTGAGTTCTTTAAAAGTCAAAAACTGAAAATTTGTTTGTTATATCTTTTCAGACTAGAAATTAAAAAGCCGCTGAAGCTGCGTTATGGGCATACAGGAACTGTGTATTCTTTTTCTTTTTCGGTAAATCTAAAATTATCCCCACCCCCAAGCCCAATTATTTAAAAAACAAAGACACTGAAGACCTTAAAGTGTACGTTATTATATTGCATTGGTCCAAGAAAAATACACAACAGCCTTGTAGAGCCAATACTACTGAATGCCGGCTGGATGGAGAGTTAGCAAAAGAAATTACAGCATGCTACTTCTCAATGAAACAGTAGCTTGTTGAATTAAAGATTAAGCTGCAAACATGAATGCTGAGTTAGTATCTCACCTGCAGAGCTATGCCTGGACCTGCTGTTTGGCTTGTATTCATCCAGTATTAATAGTAACGAGTCATTAAAGACCTTTTATGTAAATACTTGGCAGCAAAACACAAGTGACACTAACTGAAATACCTCATTGAATACCTTTATTGACTTTCATGGTTTAACCTGATATCTGAACTTATGGTGCAAAAGCAAAGGAGGGTAAAACTACTAGCTCCATAGCATCAATCAGGGCATTGCTAACAAGCTCTAGTAGTAGTCACTGCATTCTCCATTACCACCACAGATAGCTAGCTAGCTAGATAGACAGACTTATAGATGAATAATAGAAAAATGATAGGTAGATAGATAGATAGATAGATAGATGAAAGATGATAGAAAGATGATAGAGTTTCATTTAAGAAGTCCTCAGTGAAGCAGCAGGAATTAATTTTATTAAGTCTTGATTCTCGTGGTCTGTCTTTTTAGCATTCTGTGTAAAGAGGATGTACATGACAGTCATCTTGAAGAAAGCATTTGTGCGGTTATTTGATTTGCAAGCTGAATTAGGCACTTTTTTTCGAGGAGCATCTCTTTTACTCAAAAGAATGCCATAAGAACTATGTTATGCAGACTTGGGTATCTGGCAGACATTTTCTCAAAAATTGATGAGGTGAGCCCGTCACTTCAAGGAAAACAACTGATAGTATTTGTTATCAATAATAAAATTTGAACTCTCAAGAGAAAACAAGAATTTTAAAAAACTTGTACCTACTACTGTGAGCTTGATAGCTTCCCAACACCTAAAGACTCTTCTGATGAGATCAGTGGTGATATTAACGAACGCAGTTTGGAAGGATGTTTTATAATAAAATACGGCAACAACTGGAAGAACTGCAAAAGTGCAAAACCATTATTTCCCCAACTATCAATGCATGAAAATACAAAATCACATGTGGGTGAAAGAGCAATTGAAAGTGCAAAACAGGCAGGATGCCAAAATCCATTCTCCGTAAAAGCAAGAACACTGGCAAAAATTGTCAAAATCAATTTCTTCAGGACTTTGAAAATTAACCAAAGGCTGCAACAATCTGAGGAGTGTTTATTCAAGAAGAAAACTGGCTCTCAGTAAGAACAGCAAATGTTGTGGCATTTAAACTTGCCCTGTTCCTCTCACTCTCTCCCCAGGTCCCTGAAAACCACCAGCTCTGCAATCAAAGTGAAAACCAGCATCCAAGCAGTCACTGGAGTGAGCAGACAGGTTTGAAGCACCCCAAAGGCCTCATTCTCAGAAAACTGTCATGTTTTGACCTGTCTGGCAATTTCCCGGAAAACCCCCTCATAGATAGAATTTGTCTTTATTTAACCCACTAGTTCACTTGGGGTCAACTCATAGGCTTTGTTGAAAACACACTCTTAAATAATCAGTGGGTGAAGAAATCACAAGAAAAAGTAAAAAATACTTTGAGATGAATGAAAATGAAGACACAACCTTCCAAAACTTATGAGGTGTAGTAAAAGCAGTACTCAGAGGGAAATTTATAGCTGTATATATTTAATGTATTTAATGCCTACATTAAAAAAGAAGAAAGATCTCAAATCAAGAAGCTAACTTTATACCTTAAGAAACCAGAAAAAGAAGAGCAGGAGGAAGGAAATAATGAAATTAGAGATCAATGAAATAGAGAAACAATAGAGAAAAATCAACAAAAACAAAAGTTGGTTCTTGTAGAGATCAACAAAACTGACAAAACTTTAGCTAGACTGACTGTATTAGTCAGCTTGGGCCGCCATCATAAAATACCACAGACTGAGTGGTTTAACCAAGAGAAATTTATTTCTCATAGTTCTGGAGGCTGAGAAGTCCAAGATCAAGGTGCAGGCTGATTCACTTCCTGATGAGGGCTCTCCTCTTGGCTTGCAGACAGCCGCTTTCTCTGTGTCCTCACATGGTGGTGAGAGAGACAGAGTGCTCTGTAGTGTCCCTTCTTCTAAGTATACTAATTCTATCAGATCAGGGTCCCACACTTATGATTTCATTTAACCTTAATTACCTCCTTGTAGGCCCTATCTCCAAATACAGCCACACCGAGGGTTAGGGCTTCAACATATGAATTTGAGGGAACACAGTTCAGTCCATAGCACTGACTAAGAAAAAGAGAGAAGACTCAGATTAGTAAAATCAGGAATGAAAGGTGGAATACTACTGCCCTTACAGAAATGAAACCATAAGAAAATACTATGAATAACTGAACACCAACAAATCAATGTCTTAGATGAAATGGACAAATTCCTAGAAGGACACAAATTACAAAAACTGGCTCAGGAAGAAATAAAAAATATGAATAGACAGACATATAATAAGTAAAAAGATCAAATTAGTAAAAACAAAAACAAAACTTCCCACAAAGAAAAGCCCAGGTGCAGAAGGCAGCACTGGTAAAGCTCTACCAAATGTTTAAAGAAGAATTAACAACCCTTCACAAACTCTTCCAAAGATGGAAGAGGTGGGAACACTTCCCAACGCATATTATGAGGCCAGTATTACCCTGATATCAAAACTAGACAAGGATATCACAAGAGAAGTCAAACGACAGACTGCTATCTATTATGAATATAGATACATAAATCCTCAAAGAGATACTAGCAAACCAAATCCAACAACATATGAAAGGGATTACAAATCATGGAGAAGCAGGATTTATCTCAGAAGTTCAAGGGTGGTTTACCGTATGAAAACCAGTCAGTGTAATACACCATATTAATAGAATGAAAGACAACCCCCCCACCACACACACACACATGATCACCTTAATTGATGTAGAAAAGGCATTTGACAAAATTCAACACTTAACAAAGCTGGAAAAGAAGGGAAATTTCTCAAACTGATAATGAGCATCTATGAAGAACCCACAGCTAACATCATACTGGACAGTGAAAGACAAACATTCCCCCTAAGATCAGGAAAAGACAAAGGGTCCACTCTCACCAATTCTATTCAACACTGTACTGGAACTTCTAGCCAGGGCAATTAAACAAGAAAAGGATATAAAAGACATCTAGATTGGAAAGGAAGAAGTGAAAATATCTCTATTCGCAGATGACATGGTGGCGTATACAGAAAATCCGAAGGAATCCATCACAAAACAAAACAAAGAAACAAAAACTTTTAGAGCTAATAAATGAGTTCAGTAAGGTTATAGGATACAACAAGATCAAAATACTAAAGTCAATTGTATTTCTATACACTAGCATTGAGCAATCAGAAAATAAGATAAACAAAATGAAAAATAGATGAATAGATTTTAATTAACAGAATAAAAAAGGTTTATTGATATAGTTTCTGATTCCACATTGCAACTAACCTTTAATAAACTATCACTTGTCCAGTTTTGAAGTAGTATCAAAGAAAAATATTTCTATCCCAAAAGGCTATTAAAATACTCCAACAATTTCAACTACATAAATGTATGAGGCTAGATTTTCTTTATATCCTTCAATCAAAACAACATATTGCAACAGGTAGAACCCACAGGCGGATTTGAGAACCCAGCTCTTTTCTAATCCAGATATTAAAGAGATTCCTAAAAATAAAATACAATGCTACTCTTCTTAATAGTTTTTTTTGTTTTGGAAAATAATTCTTTAAAAAAATATTTTATTTACATTGACATGTAATGGGTTTATTATTGTCATTTTATTTTATTTTTATTTTTCTGGCTGCACCTCGAGGCTTGTGGGATCTTAGTTCCCTGACCGCGGATTGAACCCGGGCCCTGGCAGTGAAAGTGCCAAGTCCTAACCACTGGACCACCAGGGAATCCCCTATTATTGTCATTTTAAAATTAATAAGTACATTTTATCAGTTTTATATTCTAATTTAGCAAACATTGACAGGCAAAATACACATAAACAAAAGCTCTTTGCAATATTCAATAATTTTAAGAGTATAAAAGTGTTCCACAACCAAAAATTTGAGGACAGTTACTTCAAACCTACATAAACATTATATATTTCTTTTACATGTATAAAATATTTAATAATCAAATTTTAAATGAAAAAATGAAATCTTAGAAGAAAATCTAGGCGAGACTACATGTAAAATTTAGGGTTAAGGGAAACCTTAATCAGGATAGAAAACCCAAAGGGTATAAGAGAAAAGCAAAGATATTTGTCTTTAAAATTTTTTTTAAAGATTTATGACAAAAGAAGTTATAAAAATATGTCAGTAAATAAAAGATACATCTTTAAAATAGCTGCAATTAAGGTGAAAAAGGATCAATATCTATAATATATAGAGAATTCACATGAACCGACACGGAAAGACAAACGCAATTTTAAAAATAGAGAAAGGATAGGAATGTGAAATTACAGCATAGCAAATCCAAATATCCAATCAAATAAACGTAAAGACACTCAAACTCACTACTCAATGGAGATGCAAAATTAAAATGACAATGAGATCCACTTTACCACCATTAGATTGGCAAAAATAAAAAGAGTAATGACACCTATCGCTGGTGGAGATGGAGGGAAAGGCTCCTCTCCTGCTCTGCTAGTGAAATCTGAACTGTTACAGCCTTTCTAAAAAGCAATCTAGAAAAATGCATTACCATTAAAACACACATACACTTCAACCCAGCAACAGAAGCCCATGTAAATAAAAGCACCACTAAATAAGGATATATTTGCAAAGCTGTTTACCGCAGCACCGTCTGAAGTAGCAAAGATCGGGAAAACCGCACATGCACAGCATTAAAAGGAATCCCAGCTGCCTTGCTGGTTGACTCAGAGGGATTTCCAGAAGATATTAAGAGGGGAAAAAGGCAACACTGAGGATGTGTGTGTTTGCATCTGTGTGTTATCTCATTTTGTAAAACAAATGCTGACAAAAACATCCAGGACTATGGTACATATGTTTGTGTACTTTCTTTGTGTACCTTGTAAGAAAAGTATGAAAGCACATACACATACTAGGTTGTTAATATGGGTTTTGTGGGGGCATCACTGTGGGTCGGGGAGAAGCAAAGGACAAAGCTCATGCTGCCTCCTCTAGAAGATGCCTTTCCTGCTTTCCTGACCACATCCTTCTCTTCAGCAATCCATTCCACTCACCTTTCACCCTCGGTGAGGCAAAGTGCTGTCAAAACAGCCACTTTCCAGTCTTCTCTGAGTACTCGGAATTTCTGCAGCACTTCTTGTTTCTATCACATTCACGGACCTCTGAGCGCGTATTTATTTTCTATTATTTGCTAACTTTATATATGTCTCGCAAGAGACAAAATCATGTAGTGGTTAACAGTGTGGGCAAGTCAGACCACCTGGGTTTGATTCCTGGCTGTGTCACTTAATTATCAGCTGTGTGAACTCGGCAAGTGACATATTTTCTCTGTTTCCCTGTCTGTGAAATGGAACAATAACGGCACCTATCACCAGGTTCTTGTGAGGAATAAATGGGTAAACAGTAAGTGTAAGGTGCCTAGAACAGTGCCTGGCACGTGGTGATGCTACACAAGCTATTATCAGGGTCTTTATTGCCTCACCTATCTAGATTTTAAACTCTTAGAGTCATTTTAAACCATAGATACTCTTAAATTTCTTTTGGATCCCTTCCCCATTACTTCCTAGAATAATGTTATTTTAAGGTCCTCAAATATTTGTTGAATAAGCAAGTGAATGGCTCTTAGATTTCAGAAGTCTATAGAGAAAGGAACTGCTGAGCACATGACTGTCACTTTCATGGCAACCAGTAAGTAAATGTCCACGGCTGATCTAACCCAGCCTTTAAACCTATTTTGTTAAGAGGGGAGAATATTTGTCTTAAAATCAATCTTCTGGAATAGCACAGAAAGGCCTTTCATCTCCACTTACAAAGCCACTTATGAGCTAGACACAAGGAACTCGCCTCAAACTGTAAGAAAATGTGAGCCGTTTGTGGTGAGAATACTGGAATCAGGACTCCTTGTGATTCACCATCGACCCTTTGGGAACATATTATCTACGTTTAATATAAAAATAAACTGTATTAGATAATAACACATTTCTTCAAAGCACTAGGTGAGATGCGTTGGAACCCTTAAATTGTTGTTGTCATTTGTCCATTCTCTCCTAGGTACTGTCCAAGCTTATCTAGTGATAGTTTTTTTTTCCTCTGGAGCTTTAAATGGTCCAAGAAGAGTATAAGAAGCAATTTAGAAAATAATGAAAACACCTGTCCGTCTGATGCCATCCTCTCTCTCTCCTCCTGCTTTGAATGTTCAACCTTTCCCTCTCAACTGGATCCTTCCCAAACAGCATTTTTTTTTTTTTAATTTTAATTATTTATTTATTTATGGCTGTGTTGGGTCTTTGTTTCTGTGCGAGGGCTTTCTCTAGTTGTGGCGAGCGGGGGCCACTCTTCATCGCGGTGCGCAGGCCTCTCACTATCGCGGCCTCTCTAGTTGCCGAGCACAGGCTCCAGATGCGCAGGCTCAGTAGTTGTGGCTCACGGGCCTAGTTGCTCCGCGGCATGTGGGATCTTCCCGGACCAGGGCTCGAACCTGTGTCCCCTGCATTAGCAGGCAGATTCTCAACCACTGCGCCACCAGGGAAGCCCCCAAACAGCATTTTAACATGCTTAGGTATCTCCCAAATGAAAACAGAACAAAAATGCCCCGTTTAGCCACCATCCAACTCTCTTCCCCTGCTCATAGCCAAATCTGTGGGAAGAGCTGTATGTACTTATTAGCTCCATGCTCTTACTTCCCACCTGCTCCTCAACTGCTCAGTTTGGCTTTTGCCTCATTAGTCTTCAAAAATGCTCAGCAGCCAACCTCCGTCCACTAAATCCAGCATGCCCTTCCTACTTCTCGCCTCACGTGGTGAGTCTGCAGCCCTGGGCCCTGCTGATCCAGGCCTTTCTTCACCTCTCAGCCACCCTTCCTCATCCCCAGACCTCACCCAGGGGATTTCCAGTGTCAACTAAGAGGGTGTAACTTTCCACACCTTTCTGCTCTGTATATATGAGCAGGTATATAATTCATCAGGATGTGTGTTTATAAGTTTGTTTTTTGAAATTGACTCATACTGCTCACGTTACTTTGCAATTTCCTTTTTCCATTTGACATTATATCCTAGACAGTCTACAAGTCAGAAAAAAACTAACTCTAGTTAACTTTTTATGTTGGTATGTGTATGTATATATATTCAGGCATAACTAAATAACTGTTAATACATCAGGACAAGTCATTACATTTTTAGAAATTAGAGGGAAAAATCAGATTTTGCATCTGGGGATCCTTGAGAGTCTCCAGCGGAGCAGGACCAGTGGCCGAAGTTGCAAGGGCACAGATTTCAGCTCAGTGTAAGGCAAGGCAGCCATAATTTACCCCGGCCTCCGGCCCCTCCTAGAGCCATTTTACCTTTAGAGGCACTAAGCAGCTAACTGCAAACAGTGGCTTCGTTATCTGCGTTTTGGGTTTAAATAATTT
This sequence comes from Monodon monoceros, assembly GCF_005190385.1. Taxonomy (NCBI): domain Eukaryota; kingdom Metazoa; phylum Chordata; class Mammalia; order Artiodactyla; family Monodontidae; genus Monodon; species Monodon monoceros. The sequence continues at coordinate 8,525,807 of NW_021703772.1, forward strand.
TGCTGTCTCCTTCAAAGTTGTCACCTTGGGAAGTGACAGCCACATTGCAACAACAGTGTGACTTGCACAACTGATTTTTGGAGATTTTCCTGTAGTTTAAGCACCTTTCACTTTCTCCCCATACCCATACCTCCCCCACCCCTGCCCCCAGTTTAAAAAGTAACACCTGGCCTTGGGGAAAGCTGAGTAAAGCAGAGACCTGCTGGCTCCTTCCCAGGTCGTCCTGGCTAGTCCTCCACAGTACGCGTCGGGACCATGACAGAGGGAGAGCCCAGAACCTGCCGACCTGAGCTCATCACAGAGAGTCAAGTTTTGGCCCCAAATGACAGGTCCTTTCCTTATAATTTTCCAGCTAAACCCTTTCAAGAATCTTCTGAAAATTCTAGTTATCACAACAAATATTTTCAAACACTAGCTTCTTAAAATAAAAATATGCATAGAGTAGCAAAAAGTCCAGAAAATTAAAAGATGTCTATATTCCTTCTTTACCATAGACTATAACTGTAGTTATAGTCGACTATAACTTCCACAGGGAAATTTCCAAAAGTTGAATCCCCATCATTAACAGCTGAACCAAATGAATTTTCCCTTGCAGTACAAAAACAAAGGGGTTAATAGCAATAAAATAAAACCACCCCACAGTGATAACAGATGGGGGGAAAAACAGATCTTGAGGGGAGCTTTTTTTGGACAAAAAGTTATTGGAATTAAATAATTAAGATATTAACTCGGGGCTTCCCTGGTGGCGCAGTGGTTGGGAGTCTGCCTGCCGGTGCAGGGGACACAGGTTTGTGCCCCGGTTCGGGGGGATCCCACATGCCGCGGAGCGGCTGGGCCTGTGGGCCATGGCCACTGGGCCTGTGCTCCGCGGCGGGAGAGGCCACAGCAGTGAGAGGTCCGCGTACAGCAAAAAAAAAAAAAAAAAAAAAAAAAAAAGATATTAACTCAAAGTATAATATAAAACAGTGTTGAATGGCGAGACACACAGGTGGTGTCTCTTCACGGTCCTGAGAAGGCCAGTGAGTCAGGGAGCTGGGTTCTCTCCAGGGTCGGCAAACAATGGCCTGTGGTCGTTAGGCCAGTAAACTAAGAAGGATTTTCACATTTTTAAATGTTTGAAAAAAATTTTTAACGACACATAAAAATCATATGAAATTCAAACTTCAGGACACATTAAAAAAAAAAAGGTTTATGGGAACACAGCCACGTTCAACCATTCATGTATTGTCCATGGCTACCTTGTGTTACAATGGGTGGATCTGGGTGGATGAAACTGACAGTGTGGCCTGCAAAGCCTGAAATATTATACTAGCTTCCTCTTTATAGAAAAAGTCTGCTGACCACTGTTGTAAACCAGATTTTACTGCCATCAGCTCTGTGTGACCTTAGGCTGGCCTCCTCCCTTCTCTGGATCCACCTTTGTAAAGGAAGGGGCCTGGACACGGTGCTGGCCAGTTCTGGAAGTCCAGAACTGCAGGGAGCAGGGGTGCTCGCTGGCGCCGCCTACAGCCCATTAGGAAAATGGCAGGCAGGAGGCTGGCTGCAGAGGGGCCATCGCTCACAGATCTGTCCTCATTGGTGGAGCCGTCCTCGTTGGTGGAGGGCTCTTAAATGAACTGCCTCCCCTAACTGATGCCATCAATGAACAAAAACCTGGCTTCTACACACCTTTTACATGGACAGACCACAACTCCAAAGAACAACTCATCTTCCAGCGTTCACTTCAGGAATAAATGCTCCCCACAAAATAGAGGGAATGCAAATCACTTATTACCACAGAGAACAAGAGAGGACAGCCATGTATGGGTTTTTTAGGTCTGAAGGAAAAATAATGAAATAGCTTGTCATGTGAAAATCCACCTACAGCCCATGAGTCACCATTCTCTACACCACCTCACGGGACTCAGACGCCCTCATTCTGAACCTTCACGCTCTAAAAAACCAGGTAAGCGGATTTTTCACAGCTGAGGTAACCCACACCACAGGAACGCAAATGACAAGGTAAAGTGGTAGGTTCTGCCAGCTCTGAACCAAGCCCCGGACTCCCACACTGGAGATTCTCCCGGGGAGCCTCCAGGCCCAACGTTCACACCCACGAGGAAGACGGGGAGGTTCACGCCCCTTCAGGGCAAAAGACTCAGCTGAAGACCTGTCATCTTTCAGCCTCCCATCAACCCAAGTGCCACAGAGTGTGGCCTCTCCATGCTGGCTGCAACGAGCCCACCAAGGTGCGGCCACAGTCTCCAGACACGCCACCCGCAAGTCCTCCCACCCTGCAGCCGCGTGTGGGTGGAGTCTAACTGCCACCCCCACCCCCACCCCCACCCGCGACTGGTCTGGTCTTGGCACATATGCCCCGAGCAGAACGCAGCGTGAAGTGATGTGCCAAGGCTGCTGAGCCCGCACAAGGACTGGAAGCTTTCCCTTCTTTCCCCTTGGAGACCGGCCCCCAACCAATAAGGCAGTCCCAGATGGACCGCTGAGTGATTAGAGGCCACGTGGAGAGGGGCTGTGGCAGCCGCGATGCCAGCTCAGACGTGGAGAAGAGCCACTGACACCCCAAGAGAGACCAGCAGAAAACCACCCAGCTGAGCTCTAGCCGACCCACAGAATTGTGAGAAGTAACGTAGCAGGGACTGAAAGCTCCATTTCTGGACTAACTTTCCAAGGCGAGGAAGAGACTCAGAATAGTTGGCCGGAGTTTTCTATGTGGTGTCAAGAGCCTCTAACTTACTTCATCGTCTTCATCTTCGTCATCATCAGATTCAGGAACACCGTCCAGCAGCTCTTCTACAAAGAAAGAGATCAACGAGTAACTGCAACCACAGTGGGGAGCCTTGGTCAACAAAATCCTTTAGCTGCTGCAGAGACAGGTAAACGAAGCCTGTGAGCCCCTGGGGCCAGAGCACCTGACCTACTCAGCACCTTCCTTATTATCACCCATTTCTTGAACAGACGACATGAAAGTAAAGAAAGCCGGAGAGAAGAGGAAAGGAAATCAAAGAGGAAATAGGAGGACAGAAGGAAACAAAGGCGCTGAAGACACTGTCCAGCACACTCAGGAAGGCGGCAGATGCACCTAGACTTAACCAAACCCCAAAACCATTTCCTAGAAGGGAATCCGTAGGAACGCCAGGACCCGTTGTCCTCGACGCAGCCCTCATTCTGAAGGACTCCACTGACCCGGCTGGACCGAAGCCAGCAGGTCACTCACAGGGCTCGCGTGCCTACCGTGGGCTGTGCCGTTGTCGTGGAAGCTTCTTTGCACACCGGAGGATGTTGCGTTACCTGCATCCGGGCTGAAGCTTAATTACCCAACTTCTATGCCCTCCCAGCCCCTGAACAGCACTGCTCCTTCCCACCTTCGGTAAGTGGCTTTCACAGTGGGGAGGCTGCTATATTTACCAATTGTAAATTAAACCTTTCTTCTTCAAATATGGAAAGGCCTTTTTTTTTTTTTTTTTGAATCTCAGCTATTTCATGAGGCCACAGGCTAGTCCAGCCACACTGCCCCCTCCCCTGAGCCTGTGGGCTCAGACTCAACCTACTTTCGGAACAATGTGCAGTCCTGTGAACCCAAGTCCCTTACGAGCCTCAGCTCCTCCTCTCCGGGAGGACGGAGACACGAGCCCTGCTTCCCACACTGCTCCCTGGGCTGTGGGCCCAACAACAGGGCGCTTGAGCTACCAGCATCCCTTCTTTCCTGAGGGCCCTCCGGGAAAGCCGGCTCCGCCTTGCTCTGCCCAGTGACCAGTCAGGTCGCCCTGTCCTCTCTTTGGTGACCGGCTGGTATCTGCAGGTCCCCCTTGCTGAGCGCTGGAGTCACGGACAAAACTCCCTGCTGCTGCTGGCCATTCACTTCCACTTGTCACATCACCAGGCCGGGAGTTCCCCTTAGGCTTCGCCAGAGCAGTCCTTCCCCTCCTGTGGGGTTAGAGTTCTAAAATACATGGGAATTTTTGTCCTTGAGGACCTTAAAACTCCACTAGAAAAAGAGTGCTAGAGGATTGAGATGGAGTTGAATTATGAAAACCCATGTACATGTTTTCATGTTCACTAAAATAAAACAAGAAAGCCGATACTTTAAAAGATTGTTAAATCTAAAACTAGATTTACTAGTTTAAGATTCACCTCATAACTCCCACTCGGCTATCAACTTCCCCTTGAGGAGGAAGACTGGACTAGATGGAAACTCTCCAGCTCTCCCTCCTCTAGGTTTAAGCATGATGCTTGTAGATTCATTTTGCCTTGATAGCTGTTGACAGGTATCCTAAGGTATTTATGTGTATGTATCTGGTCCTCCACCCAAATATTCAATGACTTTCTAATTTTGCTTCAAAGTAGCAGACTCCTGGGTAATCGTCTCTGGAGTCCTGCCACTGTCCTATGGATACAGAACAGCTTCTGTGCTTGAAATGAAAAAGAACCACTGTAGGCACTCCATTTAAACTGGACCTTCTGGAGCTGAGCAGGTAGACCCCAAGTCTGTCCTGAACACACAAGGTTGTAAGGCCTTGGCTCTGCGCAGGACAACTTCTTGCTAAAGCACATCCCTTACGGAAACGTAGACTGACCCCTCGTCCTCACATTCGTTAGTGTGCCGGTCCAAGGCCCAGCTTTATGTAAGAGGAAGAGATGTTTTCTTGGCCAGAGAGACAAGGCACACTGCTTTCTGGCTGCCTGGGAGGAGGGAAGACTGACAAGGAAATAGAGGTGTGTCTCGATAGACTGACTGAAACAGAGTCAGCCTTGAAGGTTCCCAACCCAAACCCGACCCTGACGCTGCAGAGGACTCCTGGCCTGGGAGGGAGGTCTCGGCATAGCTAGTGACCTCAGAGCAGATAGGCAACAACTTTTCCCAGCATTCCCCTGCCTTCCCAACTGTGGCCTACATAGAGAAGGTTAGGGAGTAACCTCGGCCAAGACTAAGGTTAGGTTTTATTTCCTTTTATTATTTTTTTCAATATGCCCGCCTAGCAGAATGGAAGTGCAAAGTCAGAAATGCAGTAGCTGCAGAAAATACAAATCTGTTCCTTCCCCACCTGAATCCTGGATGAATTATACTTGCTCCATAAAAACCAAAGGGGAGGACATTCAAGTGGAAATGGGCCCCCAGCCTGAAGGCAGCCAAGGTTTAACCTCACCGGCTGCTCTCCTGGCCGCCTCCTGTTGATGGGGAGCCCTCTAACCCCCTTCTTCTGCCTCTCCATTTCTGTGTCCCTCCGAGGCAGGACTGCACACTGGAATCACCCGGGAGTTTTAAACACTATTTGTACCTGGGGCTCCTCCAGAGATTCTGATTTAATTGGCATGGGGTGCTACCTTGGGGGTTTTCAAATCTCCCCAGGTGACTGCCCTGTGCAGCCCCAGCTGTGAACCAGGAGCTGGGAGAGCCACCTGTGGGCTTCCTCCAGTGAAGGGCTTCAGGCATTTCCCTTTTGCTCGGCCTTGGTCGAGCTGCTGCCTTGGGATTAGAGATCAGGAGATTCAATTTTTACCTGCGTTCGTGTGACAAACAGAATCTGTGCACTTGGACTTTCAGTGATGTGGACAAGGGCATGCAGAAAGACGTTAAGTGACAAGCTTGACCCTGGATGCTGGCAGTGCCAGGTGCCTCTGGCTTGTGTACAAGTCAGGATCAAGGCATCAGGGGGCCAGAGAAAGAGCTAAGGGCGTCCCCACCACCTGGTCCCATCCAAAGCTTCCTTTACCTTCCTTTACTGCTTATTATGGGATGTGGGTGGTCACAGTAATGGAAGGAAGGGGATCACATCCTCCCACGTTGCTGGTTGGCAACATGAATTCTTCTGGAGCGAATGAATGTGGGAGGACGAGGGCCTTTGCCACGGTGGTGCCGGAAAGATTGGCATCTGTTTTCATTATCTGACCCTAGGACCCTGGGACGGCCGCCCTAGTGGTCTGGGGGAAATAATTAGGAGGGGGAGGCCCACATAAAGAGAACTTCCAGTTAGAGAAGGGTTTCTGCAACTGCTTTTGAGCTCTTCTGGTTGACTCTAAGCCAAAAGTGTGACGAGAGACTATTGATCATGGGACAAAGTGGCCTTGGCTACCTGGCTGAACTTTCATTTGTGGGTTCACTTGGGTCTCCCCACCTCCCTTAAGGCCTCTTGAATGAATTCTAAGACATGACAAGCCCCTCTAAGAAAGCCCACGTGTCTTTCTAGCATATGTGAAAGATTCAAAAGATACATAATAGATTCTTGCATTGAACAGACCTGAATGAAGCTGCTTGATGATAAATTCAATCTGGCGGATCATTTCAGCATTGCCTTCTTTGATGAAGCAGCAAAGGATGTCTTCCATTCCCTAGAAGCATTGGAGAGAGTAAGAGTTAACATTTCAGTTTTGGGGGGAAACTACTTTTTAATGGAGTAGTTTCACCTAATCAAAAAAAAAAAAAAACCAGGGCTTCCCAGGTGGCACAGTGGTTAAGAATCCGCCTGCCAATGCGGGGGGACACGGGTTCGAGCCCTGGTCCGGGAAGATCCTACATGCCGGGGAGCAACTAAGCCCGTGTGCTACAACTACTGAGCCTGCGCTCTAGAGCCCGAGAGCCACAACTACTAAAGCCCCTCGAGCCTAGAGCCCGTGCTCCACAACAAGAGAAGCCACTGCAATGAGAAGCCCGCACAACCCAACGAAGACCCAATGAAGCCAAAAGTAAATAAATTAATTTAAACAAAACAAAACCAAAAACCAAAAAACTTTTTTTTTCAGGAGGAAGGGATATGCACAATAAAAATCCTCTACTCAGTTCTAAACATTCTTTTTGTTGTTTTCACAATTCACAAGGAAATTATTTTATTCTTGGTTGACTATCTGACCTAATCATAACACATTTATTTTTTAAAAAGCTATCGTAAAATTTTACTGTGTAAGTCCTCCTTTGAGCTTTGGCAGTATGTTGTCTGGGGAGGTGGTTTCTCTCCCATGTTTTCCCTGTAGTTATACGCTGCCTACTGGATTTTAGGGCCAAAAATGGTCTTTGAAAAGTAAAACCACATGTTCAGAGAAGTCAAAGAACAAATAGAACCTCTTTTTAAACAGCCATCATTCTTTTTCTATCAAAATAATTATAAAGCCATTACAGTGTGTATTATTTACTACGAAACACTGACATCAGCATTTTCAATTCAGACTAACAGAATTCCAGGGACATGTAGAGGTAAGATGCTGACTTGACCATAAATGTCTATTTCTCCTCCTTCCTCTTTTCTGTGGGACTTGAACGTATGGTTGGAGTTGATGAGGCCTTCTTACCCCGACGAGGGGAAAGTGTATCTGATGTTGAACCCAAAGCAGAGGGAGCAGAGTACAGAGGTGCTGGTAGAGAAACAGATCAAGTGACATGTGAATCCTGATCGAGCTGCGCCTGAAGCTTCTGCCTGGACTTTTCAGTTACCGGAGCCAGTAAGCTCCTTTTTAGGTAGGCCAGTTTGGAATCAACAGCTCTAACTGAATCAAAGAAGAAGTGCCCAGTGCACTTTTGAACGTGGTGAGTTCCCATCATCTAAAGCAGAGCATTACCTTCTAGAAAGGTTAAATCTGGATTGTAATTCTCGTTTCCCCATAAACTAGCTATGTGACCTTGGTCAAATTATTTAACTCTTCCCAGCCTTTTTCCTCAACTATAAAATAAGGATGGCAACTCAAGTTGACACGAGATTTTTAAAGGATATAATTGGGTGTTGGTTATGTAAATACGTATATTTGTCAAAATGCGTTGAACTGTATATGTAAGGCTTGTGCATTTCACTGTTCATAATTATACCTAAAAAAAAAGATAGAAAAAGCATCTAGTCTGACGACTGGCACATAGGAGATGCTTAATAAACGGTTGAAACTGTGTTTGCTGTGTCTGGTAAGGGTTTCTGGCTCAGAAGAGAGAGCTGGTAGCTGAAGCAAGGGAGCAAACAAGGTTCCCGGTGGCCCCAGAGTGAGAAGAGAAGAGGGTTAGGACAGAACCTTGGAGAACCTTTAGGTTGTTTCCTGTTTTCCACTATGATCAGTAATGCTGTGATGAATATTTTGATACATGAATCTTTGTTCATGTTTTTGTTTTGTTTTTTTTTTTGCGGTACGCGGGCCTCTCACTGTCGTGGCCTCTCCCATTGCGGAGCACAGGCTCCGGACGCGCAGGCTCAGCGGCCATGGCTCACGGGCCCAGTCGCTCTGCGGCATGCGGGATCTTCCTGGACCGGGACACGAACCCGTGTCCCCTGCATCGGCAGGCAGACTCTCAACCACTGCGCCACCAGGGAAGCCCTGTTCATGTTTTTGTATGGAGCTTCAGAAGTAGAATTACTGGGCAAAGAATATTAATATTTTTGAGGACTATTATACATATTGTCAAATTGCTTTCTAAAAATGCCATATCAATTTATCCTCTCAGTAAGATTTCCACACTAATTTTTTTTTCAATAACTTTATTTATTTATTCACTTCTGGCTGCGTTGGGTCTTTGTTGCTGCGTGCAGTCTTTCTCTAGTTGCGCCGAGCGGGGGGCTACTCTTCGCTGCGGTGCATGGGCTTCTCACTGCGGCGGCTTCTCTTGTTACAGAGCACGGGCTCTAGAGCGCAGGCTCAGTAGTTGTGGCACACGGCCCTAGTTGCTCCGCGGCACGTGGGATCTTCCTGGACCAGGGCTCGAACCCGTGTCCCCCTGAATTGGCAGGTGGATTCTTAACCACTGCGCCACCAGGGAAGCCCTCCACACTAATTTTGAAAGGCCCACACATGATGGGATGCCATGGAATACAGCAAACAGGCTTACCAACAGTAATGGACAACTGTTACATTTGTAGCTGATGAACACTTTTAAAAGAGCTCCTCTACGATGTGTTCATTTCCCAAGGCCGCAGCCAGCATGTTAGCATTCCCAGGCTCCCTTCAGCCAGGGCGCAGGCAGATGACCTAGGTCCTGCCAATCAAATGCACCCATGTGGGACTGATTCAGAAGTGGGCAATGTGAAGAATCAGGCACGCGGGGAACACACATCTTTGTGACGGTTGGGCAGGCGGCATCCCGCCCTTCAGGGACAGCAGAGCAGAGTTTCTGGCACTGCAGTGTGAGCCTGGCCCCGGGGCATTGGTGCAAGGCACAGTGGGGATATCACTGGAGCAGCCCCGTGGAGTGGGTGGGCATTTCTCCTGGCTTTGTGGCTTCTGAGCCCAGTTCCCTGGTTCTCCCAGAGACTCTGAGAGCCTTGACAGAGCATCTGGTCTGCTCCAGCCCAGGGCGCAATGTTTGGCTGGGGTTTCAATCCCAGGGAAGAGCTCCTGGCCGACAATTACTCCAGCCCTGGGTGCAGGAGGCCTTGGGGTAGCATTAGGGTGGCCCTCTTGATCGCATCTGCTCTCCGGCCCCAGACCTTGGTGGTCTCTTAAAGTTCAAATGGGCCTCAGGGCACGCATGTATCTTTTTCTCCTTTTTTTTTTTTTTTTTTATTGTTGGTATTACTTTAAGACCACCATAGTGGCATTTGGTACTAATCTAATTTTTACGTATTCTCTCTCATTTTCCACAAGCACACAAATGTTTTACACAGTTGCAAACACAGAGTTATTATAATGTCATATTCTGCTTTTATCCCTCATTACACAATCAAGTTCCCATACCGTCTCATACTGCTTTTCTTAATTATCATCTTCAATAGCTACTAATACTGTGAGCGAAAGAACCACAATTTCATTAGCAATTCCTCTATTACCAGACATTTATGTTCTGGTTTTTCACTATTATAAAAATATTGAAATGAGCCTTGTCATGCACAGAGCTCTTCTCCTCTGCATCAATAACCAGAGGAAAATGAATGAATCCAAAATATGTAGGTTTCCATAATTTGTCACATATACTGCTGAACTTCTTTCCAAAAGGACTGTGCTGACACACACCCGGCACGGCCTGAATGTCAGTTCTGTCACCTCCTCCCTGGCTTTGCGTGTGAGCAGATGTTAGGGCAGTGAGATTATGGATAATGTTCTCCTCACTGTCTGGTTTCCTTTATTACTGTTATATAACAAAGGAAAAGGATGTAATACCCTCCATCAATCTAAAAACCTCTTCAAGGATAAGAGTGAAATGAGAGGAAATCTCAGGGTTTTAGAAAAACTCTGTTGAAGCCATATCCTCCTTTAGAGGCCTCTCTTACAAATAAATAGGTAACTACTTAGATGAAGTGTCCAAAAGCTTCCTCCATTTGCTTATGACTTTGATACCTGTTAAAATGCCAGAGGGAAGCATATGCTACTTACACCTCTATCTAAGTGGTCTACATTTTCTTTTCAAAGTCGGTAATTCAGAGGCTGTCTAGAAACTTATGTCAGAAACTATAAAGGAAGATATTAATGGATTTAACTATAATTAAAGCTGTCATATAACCAAAGCCCCATAAGTAAAACACCAATGAAAAACTGGGGAAACATCTGTGATATATGTCAAACGATTAATAGCCCTAGTTTCCCTTGCGACTTCTTTGATCCAGAGGCAACTTAGAAGCGAGTGGCAGCCAGGCTCCAAGACGAACCCCCCTCCTGGACCGCATGCTCCCGGGCTGTCCCTCCCACACTGCACCCGAGCCAGTCCTGTGACCACTTCTCAGATTGGGTCATAAAGGAGACTGTGGCTGCTCTCTTGCTCACGCTCTGACTCTCTAGGATCCCTCAGGGAGAAGCCAGCTGCCATGTGGAGAGAAGCCCTATGCAGCAGTCCCCTGGCAAGGAAACGAGGTCCCCAGACAACAGCCAGCACAAGAGCGAGCTTGGAAGCGGATCCTTGTGCCCTCGGCTCCCCGGCTGAAGTCTTCACCAAAATCACAGGAGAGACTCTTGGCCAGCACCACACAGCTAATCTGCTCCCCAACGTCTGTCCTATAGAAACTGTGAGGCAGTAATTTTTTTTTTTTCAGGCAGTAATTTTTTATAAGCCATTAAACTTTGGGGTAATTTTTTATGCAGCAATAGAAAACGAATTCAATTGTGCTGCTTAATTTCCAGACCTTTGGGGATTTCCTAGATGCCTTATTATTATGTTTATGTTTTCCATCATTATTGATTCAACCCTTTTTCTGCCCATTCCCTCTCTCCCCTCTCCTTCTGGGGCTCCAATGACAGGCGTGTGAGACCTCAGGATATTGCTGCACAGGGCTCTGAGGCTGCCCCATTCTTCCACCTCTTTTCTCTCTGGCCTGGATGATCTCTAAGGGCCACCCCCGTCGTGTCCGACAACAGTGAGTCTCTTTTCCCCACTTGGTGCCTGTCCCTTTCCTGCCCTTAAGTCCGCCTTCTCCACCCCTGTGCCCTGGATGTCTGCCCTTCATGCTTCTGGACTCCATGTCACCTCTGTTCTTTCTTTTTCTTCAACCTACATGTTTTCTTCCTTGTTCTCTGCCTTGGTTGACAATTCCTCTCTTTGACCTGAATGACCATAATGCAGAATTTAATCAAGTTTATCTTCCCCTATTCTGTATTGAAAAAGCAGATTTCTTTTTTTCTTTAAAAGCAGTAGGCAGGGCTTCCCTGCTGGCACAGTGGTTGAGAGTCCGCCTGCCGATGCAGGGGACACGGGTTCGTGCCCCAGTCCGGGAGGATCCCACATGCCGCAGAGCGGCTGGGCCCATGAGCCATGGCCACTGAGCCTGCACGTCCGGAGCCTGTGCTCCGCAACGGGAGAGGCCACAACAGTGAGAGGCCCGCGTACGGCGGAAAAAAAAAAAAAGCAGTAGGCAATTAAGTTTCATTGTTTACCGTGACCACACAGAATGGATCTTAAATAAGTTTTTGTCTCTGGCATAACTGCTGATGTAACTGTGGATGACCCATTAGAAGATTTAGTAATTCTTCTAAGTAAGCAAAGCCAAGTGGAAGAACATGCTTCATTGCTCTCAAACTGAATTTAGCCTGTGTTTTGATGATGGAAATATATTTAATCCCTTCATTCTAAGCATTTAATACGCACACACGGTTTCACATGTCATAAGGAAAAAGGACAAAACTCCAATGGTTTTGATTAGATCTAGAAACGTTTGTCATCTCAAAAGAAGATGCTAATCACCTGAGGTTTGTTTTATGCTTCCAATATAAACACTAAAGTAAACACATTAAATATTCAGTTAACTCTTTTCCAGCCAGACAGTTTTATCAGTTCCACATGGTTGCTATCAGAATGCCTGCGGATTAGAGGAGTGTTTTGATTGCCCCAGGTCTCACTGCTACAATCCTCCAGGAAGCCTGGAGGTGAATTTGGGTGATGATGTTTCTCCGTTTCATCATTTTCTTGCCAAGTTTCTCCTACTGTGAAATCCGTAAGCATTCCCAAAGCCCCCAATTAAAATGAGTCACTTAAATTTTTAAAAATGTCTACCACTTTCCAAAAAATAAACCTTCTAGGAACTTCTGACGCTGTGGTTCTTAATCCTGTCGGCTGGGACCCCTTGAGAATCTGATAAAAACCACAAACTCTCTCCCCAGAAAACTGCAAATACGTATTTGGGATACAATTTCAGGGAGTTCAGAAGCTATCTGAAGCCCTTCCCTGGGGCCCCGTCAGGAACCCCTTATTCTAAAAGCCTCTGAACGTGGCACTGACAGAAGCTGACCAACCCCACAGCACGTTTTCTTACCATTGCTCTTGCTTCTTCACGAATGGATGGAATAGAAAGGATGCTGTACAGAGCTCCATTCACATACGGCTGTATCTTTAAGGGGAGAAAAAACAGTCATTTTCAGGTTCTCAAATACCATACAACTCAAACATCACACACTACCCTTGAGAACAGCCTGGCTGGCGAACACTGCCACCTTGACAGCTCCCTGAGCTCCAGGATGCAGGTCTCCAAAATGACAGACATCTCCACTGGCACGGCCCAGGGCAACAGCTAAAACTAAGAGTTCAAAACCAAGGGCATCGTTCTCTCCCAAAGTTTACTCCCGTTACATGTCATTGCTGAATTAATGTCATCCTGATGACTCAGGCTAGAACCTTTGGAGGCATCACTGATTCCTCTCTCTTCTTACCCTCCCATGTTGGGTGTCCAAGCCATCTTTAGTGGGAACCCATCTTTTCCATAGGTGCCGCTACAGTCCTTGTTCAGACATCATCGTCCATGACCTAGGCTACATGAGACTTCCAAAAGGGTCTCTCTGCCTTCTATGTTCACCCTTTAACCCAACCATCATATCATTGCCAAGATTCTACAGCATGGGCCAAATCATCCCTCCCCCGACCTCGGGAACCTTCTGTAGAAACTACCTGGAAAGTCCTAACTCCTTACTGTAGGACACAGGGCCCTTCAAGGTTTGGCCTCTATATCATCCCCCTCTGCTCCTTCCTTCCTGCCACTTGGAATTCACACTACACAGATTCCACTTAAGGGACTGCCCCCCGGCCCCCCGCCAGCACGCTGTGACATGCCCTGGCCTGGTTCTAGCAGCTCATCTTGCTGGGAATGCTCTTCCCATATATGTCTATCTGGAAACCTATGGTTCATCCTTTAAAACTCAGCTCAGGGGCTTCCCTGGCAGTCCAGCGGTTAAGACTCCACGCTTCCAGTGCAAGGGGTGCGGGTTCAATCCCTGGTCAGGGAACTAAGATCCCACAGGCCACACAGTGTGGCCAAAATAAAATAAATAAATAATTAATTAATTAAAAAATAAAACTCAGCTCAGACATACCTCAGAGGAAGCCTTTCCTAAGCCCCCAGACAGGCTGCTCTGCTCCCTGTACATACCTCCCTCCGCTTCTGCGCTGGATTCAGTATTTATTTATTTATCTGCTGCACTGCACGGCTTGCAGGATCTCAGTTCCCTGACCAGGGATTAAACCTGGGCCACGGCAGTGAAAGCCCAGAATCCTAACCCCTAGGCCACCAGCTAACTCCCAGGATTTAGTATATTTTTAAACTTATACTTATGTCTCTCCATGAGCTCTTCAGGGACAGGACCCATGTTTTACTCACATAAGTAACCCTAACATCAAGCCAGACAGGACATGGTACATGGCAGCCGCTTGATAAACGGGCTTTCCCTTTCGAGTGGACTGCGTGCTACATACACTCTCCACAGCAATGGGGGAGGTCTCATTTCCCACCACCCTTTTCCAGAGCTGGATTTATTACCACTTTTCATTTCTGCTAATCTAATGGGTAAGAGAAGACATCCTACAGTTGTGTTTATTTTCATTTCCCTGACTACTAGCAAAATTGAAGATCTTTTCATATTTACAGACCATCAAGATTTACTATTCTGTAAACTGTCCATTTATACACTTTGTCCTTTTTTTCCTGTTGGCTTTTTCTCTGTTTGACTCTTAACGTATATCAAGAGCCGGCTAAAGAGGGCAGATCTCTGTGGAGGTTTTGGCTTCAGGTGCAAAGTGATGTCATGGTTTCCACAAAGGCATTCGTAGAAAGCGGGTGAGAGAATAATCATAGTGTGTGTTAGCTGATCCAGACCTCTATTTTATTTAAAAAGGGCTTGCCTCCCATTGGCTAGAACGCCACACGGATGAGAGCAGAAGCCAGGACGGCCATCCTGAGGACAGCTCTGCAGGACTCTGACCCAAGACTGACATATGGGGTGAGCCAGCAGTGACAAGTGTCTATGCCCCAGGGAAGCTCCGGCTCGGGCCCTCGAGGGGGAAGTGCGGCCACGTCCGCCAAGGACGGCTGTGGCACAGAAGGGTGAAGGCAAGCAAACAGGGCACGCCTGGGGGACTGGATAAGTGAAACGGCAAGGCTGCCAACAAGGGGCTGCTGTGCAGCAGCGAGAGTTAAGGACCTAGGCGTACAGAAAGCAACAGAGAAAGGTCCTAAAGACACAGTGAAAATGGAAGAAAAGGATGAGATTTAGAGGGCAATGTTATTTATACAAATTGAGCACACCCATAATATTAAATATATTTTCATGTTACATACGTGTCTATGGACATATATTAAACCCAACAGAGGAGTGTCAACATGGGGGGAGGAGTGAAGCAGGGGGAGATGACCAGGAGGAAAAAATAACCCCCGGGAGGGAGCAGTACAGGCCAGCGAACGGCAGTTGTGCTCACAAACGGGAAGCCAGGGAACAGCCTCCTGCTCTGGGTTCCAGAATTTAAAAATGATAAAAGCTCTGACGTAGCTTATACAAATACTTGGAAGAGGGCAAGTGCAGTAAGTACCCCGGGCCACCCTCCCCCAAGCCCGGGGTTTACGGTGCTGACTGGGTACCTCGCGGTTTTCATGGCCGAGCAGATCCGAAAGAACTTTCAGCACGAGGCCCGCCACCTTGGCACACATGTTCTTCCCTTTAGGAGAAAAAGAGAGAAACAAAACAGGACATGTCTAAACTCAGAGGCACAGTTTCAGGTCAGGCAGACTTGAATATGAACCTTGGCTCCTCTGCCTGTGAGCTGTGTGACCTTGGGTGAGTCACTTCACCGACTTGGGGCCCAATTTCTTCCTCTGGGGTCCCTTGGGGATTATAACGTCCACCTCAAAGGGCGATGTGGAGTTAAGTAGCTCAGTATATCTCAGGGTGTGAACACTAAAGTTTCCCAAAGCAATGTGAGAAAAGGAGACAGGACCATGAGACAGAAAGAGAGCATCAGTTTTTTGTGTTTTTTTGGCCGAGCGCCACGGCATGTGGGACCCTAGTTCCCCGACCAGGGATCAAACCTGAGCCTCCTGCATTGGAAGCGCGAAGTCTTAAACACTGGACCGCCAGGGAAGTCCCGGCGGCTCAGTATAGGGCGGCACACTCCCAGTGCTCAGTAAGTGGAGGCGGTTCTTATTATTCAGGAGGTCAGAGCTGTTCACTACACTGAAAGCACGATGAGTAGTCAAAGGGCCATGCTCTCCTCCCAAGTGCACAGGCCATCACTTAAAAATCCTCCAGCTATTTCAGGAATTCCAAACATCATCATGACAATCATTGCAAATAAACTGATGATAATAAAGACAAGCCGATTATAATCTGATAAATGTTTTAAAGCTAGGAAATTTGCATATGCTATTTTTTTAAAAGAGAAGATAGAAGTCATTTAGTCAGTCAACAACACACAGTTAGGTGGTTCAGATTCCAAGGCGTCTGAGGGTGAAGGAGCTTCTAACAAATATCCCTGAGCTATTTATCCAGGTAACCTTCTCCCAACGCCTTCTCAACACCTTCTCAGACAGAGGTCAGCCATGGGCCGGACGTGGCACCTCTCCAAGGAAGCTTCTTCCATCCCAGGGAACAGATCATTTAAGTGGGATGGAACCTGCAGGAAAGCTAAAATCACTCCCTTTATTGATCAAGACATAAATGACCTGAGATGTCACATGGGAATCGCTGTCTGTACGAGGTGGAGTGGGGAAGGCGACTGTGATTAAGAGCAGGAAGGCTGGTTTAATGTCACTGCTCTGTCACCAACTTAATCCTGTGGAATCTTGGGAACATACTTCTCTGTCTTCAGATAAAACAGATCATAACTCTTCACTTCCTACTTTGAATAATGCAATGAAAATGAAGAAAAACGTAATGTAATTCAATCTCCTCTTAATGTGGGTTCTGCATATATATATATATATATACATACATATATGTATAAATTATTCTTTCCAAGGCCAGAGTGGTATCTTGGCTTTAGGGATTCAATAGCTTTATACCTAGCTGGACATGCTTCACTCTTTTTCTGTTTTGAGTTTTCTGGGAGGGAAACGGAAGGCAGACCACATCAGGCTCGTGGGCACTCCAGAACCTGGGGGCAGGGGGACGGCAACAGTGAGACCTGTGCTCCGGAGGCAGAGGTTCATGAGCAGGGCCACCGAGTACTCGAGCGTGTAGTCTGACAGGCAGTCAGGCTCCTCCAAGACGTCAATCAGCCAGAAGATGAGGCCATCTTGAATCATCGCTGTCTGCAGTGGGCGCCTAGGATGAGACAGCCTGCGGGGAGTTAGCAGGAAACCTTTCATGTGACAGTACATGGTAGTGTGAATGCCTATCAGAAAAGAACCTTCACAGAAGTTACGGACCCTGGCGAATATCTTACTGTTAGACCTGTACAACGGAAACTACAACAATAAATTCTTTACCTTTCAAGGATGTTACTGAAGGTTTAAAGAAAAATAAGGCAGTAAGGAGACTTCCTACTCTGAAAGTTTCCTTTTCAATATTTAGAGTTAGCAGCGTATTACTTCAAATACTTAATAAATATTTACTGATAGCTTTTGGTCTACTTAACCCAGGAAACAGAGTCATAGAAATGGTTCACTGACAAACAGATTTTTACCTGAAGTCTAGTCTATATAATGCAGTTTAGGCACTCTGAGCTATGTAAAAGTAAAGAGACACAAAAAAGAAGACGAGCCCATATAAAACCAGCTCAATACCGTTTTGATTCAGATCTCTATAGAGTAAGGCTAGTTTAGTAACTTGGGTAATGCGATTTATATGGAATTATTTTCTACCCAAGGTCCAGGTGTAAAATCTTACAAAATTCAAGGCCTCATCATAATGTGTTACAGTGGATGTTATCACGTCAACCTTAAGAATTGACGGGACTAAGCACTATAATAACTGAAGTTATTCAATTTCTAAAAGTTTTTCAAATACAGTCAACATCAAGCTAAATCATCTTTATAAACAGACAGAAACATGTTCCTATGATCTGAGGAAGTAATAACTCTGGAGATTATTTATAGTTCTTTCAATTCATAGGTAGAACGAGAAACCTTCATCAGCAGGGACATGGCAAATAGTAGGAACTACATATCTAGAGCTTTCCCCCCACAAAACATACACACACTTAGAATATGTCCCTTTTCAGGTTTTAGTTTATTAGTGAGAGTCAGTCAGATGTTAACCACATCTGGTGGGAAGAAAAAGTTAGGGACTGAGAGAAAAAGTTAGGGACTCAAGGTACTAAAATTCTTAGTAGTCAACGAGAAAGTCAGGTGGTCATCAGGGAATATGGATTCTGGGAGAAGTAGCATATGACCCAGCAATTCCACTCCTAGATACCTACCCAGGAGAAAAGAAAACATGGGTCTACACAAAGACGTGTATGCAAATGTTCATAGCAGCATTATGCGTAATAGCCAAAAAGTAGAAACAACCAAGATATCATCAACTGACGAATGAATACACAAAATGTGGTCTGTCCACGTAACGGAATGTTATTCGGCAACACAAAGGAACAAAGTACTGGTACATGCTACTTGTATGAACCTCAAAAACATTATGCCAAGTGAAAGAAGCCAGTCACAAAAGACCACACCAGTACAGGTAAATCTACAGAAACCAGAGTGGTGGTTACCTGGGGCGAGAGGGATAAGCATGAAAAGTGACTGCAAATAAGCAGGAAGTTTCTTTCTGTGGTGATGGAAATGTTCTAAAATTAGACTGTGGTGATGGTTGTACAACTCGGTGAATATACCAAAAATCATTGAATTGTACACTTAAAAGGGGTAAATTTTGTGGTATGTAAAATACACCTTAATAATGCTGCCAATTTAGAAAAAAAAAAAAAAGGCTCTGGGAGGACGTCAGATCTGCTTCAAGAAGAGGTGTCTGAGTTTTAAATCTCGAATGTGGAGCACTCCCAAGTCACGACCAGGTCCAGGCTGAGACTACAGCGCAGGCGGCTGAGATGGGTGACCAGGAACCAGGAGGCTCCACCCCTGACTTCCACAAAGCGACCTACCCACCCCCCGACTGTGACTGCGCATCTACACGTGCCTCCCCCACAGTGAACTGTGGGCACTTGCAGGTGGAGGCTCTCTCGGGGTGCATTCATGTGCTTATCTCCAAACCTTGCACGTGGCCTGAGACACAATCTAGCATCTAGCACCTGGTCAGCACGAGATAATGGTCATGAGGAGAATATACCAGTGCTTTAAAGTGTAGGAGCAGGATGGTTTAGTGGATCCGAGGTACGCCTTCCAGCTCTTCTTCAGAAAGTCACCCAACCTCTTCTAAGCATTCACTGAAAAATATCACCTGCATCTTGGATTGTCACTGGGACCAAATAAGCACAAAACAAGTGGCTAAGAAACCCCCAAGTTGATTTCACAGGCGCCACCATGACCTACTGCACGGTCAGCACCTGAGGCTGAACTTCTGCAAGGCCCCGAGGACGTTCTCCCGGGTGATGACGTCCTTGTCTTCCTCCTTCAGCCTCTCTTCCAGCATCCGCAGCACCTTTGTGCTCTGGGCAAGGTAGCGGCGACCTAATAATATAACCAGAGATGAACAAGGGAGAGAATTTATCTCGTGTTAAGTTCATGCTCCAAAACCACTTTCTATGAAAACTTTGCATATAACACACGTAGAGAGTTTGGGTAATTTTATGTTCTAGAAAACTTATTAAAGCATATTTCAACTGCAAGTTGGTTTTACTCAATCAACTATCTAATGAATGGAAAACCACTTTTCCTGTCATCTAAACATGATTCATCACCGTGTTCTTGTGCAGAGCACTTTTATTTACTTAAAATCTTTTTTTTTTTTTTAAGATTTTTTTTGATGTGGACCATTTTTTGTTTTTAAAGTCTTTATTGAATTTGTTACTATACTGCTTCTGTTCTATGTATTAGTTTTTTGGTCGTGAGGCATGTGGGATCTTAGCTCCCCGACCAGGGATTGAACCCACACCCCCTGCACTGGAAGGCAAAGTCCCAACCACTGGACCGCCAGGGAAGTCCCTACCCAAAATCTTGAACCCAAAAGTCAGATCACAAGGAAAAAGGGGGTGATGAATCTGTGTGTTATGAACCTCTTAGTCTTAACAATAGAGGCAGCCCAGTAGTGCTTTCTGGACACACCCATGGCCTGGAGAAGAAGTTAGGAACCATACCTGGGACCCTATCACTAGCCTGTCGTGAACTTGTATCTTGATACAGATGACATTAATTTCAGACATAAAGTTCAACCATATTATATGAATGGTCCTTGGCACATACCCTGGCTTATCATAAAATGTTTGTTAAATGGCTGGAACAACAAACAAATGAATGAAAAAACTTCTGGAGTGTCATACAGTCACAATTTAAAACTCCCATTATTCGTGTTAAAAAGAGCTCAAACAAATTAGAATTTATGGGAGGTAATGGCATTTTGTAAAATCATTTTGAATTAAATTATGGTGGCATGTTATTTTGGGAATTTTCAAATCCTCTTGATTTAAAAGGATTAGTGTTTTGAAAGACATGGTATAGTGCTTACTGGGATCACTTTATTTCACCAAACCTTATTTGGCCTTAAGTAGAAAATGATAAAAAATGCGTTACCTGCTATCTTGAGAGCAATCTAAAAAGTACTACGTTACAATACCAGAAAGTTTACAAAATAAAACCAAAGGCTAACAAAATAAACTCCCAAACCATCAAAATTTGCTCTGACATAAGTTACAGCAATATGACAACAACTAAGTTTTTCAAAAGACCTTAGATGCATTAAACAGTAATAAACTGAGGAATCACATGTCATTGCTAAGAAACTTGGGGAAGAATGTGTTTTCACAGGGAAAAACACATCCACACGACCTAGCTCTTCCCTTTGAAGGTATCAATGAAAAACAAAATGTTGCCTGCCGTATCAGTAAGCAAAGGATGTTGCAGCCATCAAGCCACTGCAGCCACTCTGGACGGTGAGCCCTGAGGAAGCTCAGGATGGAGACCAACGGGCTGCCCACTGCCAAGCCCTCAGCCCCTGCAGCCACCCCCAGCGGTGCACCCTGAAGAGGCTCAGGATGGGAAAGCACAGGATATGGCCCTAGATCGCTGAGGTGCCTGTCAAAGGAATGATTTCAGTGAGCCCAGACTCTTGCATCTTCCCGTACACAGAAAAGTGCTGAATTCCTTAACTTGAGTTGTCTGGTTTTCTTTAACAGTAAGCTTTTGATGCTCTGTCTACCTCATCTTTGCTGCAAAAACTCTTTTATACCCTGGCTCCCCCCTTGCCTCTTCAGAGCAGTCCCTCTGAGCTATGTAAGACGCTGCATCCGGGCTTAAGTCTTCAGTTTTGTCCACCAAATAAAACATAATTCTCAGCTTTTCATTTTTTCCCCTCAGTCGGCAAGTAGAGCTGCCGTCTCACCTTCTGCCAGGGACGCAAAAGCGTTGACGAGCCTGGCCATGTACTGCCGCACCACCTCGCTCTTTGAGTGCAGCAGCTGCAGCACACTCCTCTATGGGAGAGAAAAATAAAAAAATTAAAAAAATATATATATATCCAAAGAGGAAAAGCAATGAAGTGAAAGAAAAGTGAGAGAGAAGCGTATGTCTCCTCCGCAGGTCTGCTGTTCTCTTCCTCTGAGTGAACTTATTAGAGGTGATGCAGTCTTGATTTCCAACTGACTTTTTTTCCGAGAGTTGGCAAAAAAATATGTTTTTCAGACTTCCAAATTTAGAAGAATTAATGATTTGAAGCACTTAGAATGGTGACTGGCACCGAGTAAGCAACACTACTTGCTATTACTGTTGCTGACGCCTTTCCAGGTAGAACAATTGGTCCAACACTCGTCTAACTTCGCTCCCTCCAAAACCACCATAAAACTACAGTTTAAGGAGACAAATCTTCAAGGACAGAGAGGACAGCACAAGAAACTATAACAACACAATCTTGGAATCATGAATGCAGGATGGTAACAAACTTAGCAGACCCAAGAACGCCAAGCGGGCAATGAGGAATCACCCAGCTTACGTCACGCAATCTTCAGAAGTCTCAAGAACTGGGGGGAAATCAAGAAGAAGGAATGAAAGCTGTGGAGGCAGCAGCTAGGTCCCCCCCACGCTGCTCCTGCACAGCTGTCCTCCCGTGCACCTCCCATCACACATCTGGGAGCGCTCTCTTTTGAGGGCAACACAAAAGGTCTCTGGACGGAGGACAGCAGGCACAGGGGAGCAGGGCTGCCACACCAAAATGGAGCAGGAGTGGTGCCTAAAAGCAGGATAAATGCTCGACAGAGAGCCACCCCCATCCTCTTCCCCTACCTGGCTCTCGGAACACTGCCAACCAGACTGTTACCTTCTAGGCAGATTAGAAGACACTTCCTGGAGGAGAATGACCAGCCCTGGAAACAGGGAAAGAACTAAAGTTCCTGAAATCAGAGGTTCCCAATAGATGGCCCACGAGGGTCACCCTCAGTGGAGCTCTATGCCTACAGGCCTGACCCTCACCTTCAGAACGGCCAGTCAGCTTTTCAGTCCCTCCACTCTAAACATTAGGAGATAACCAAGGTCTACCAGGAACTCAAGGAAAGTTTCTAACACGGAAAATAAGGCCAAAACAAATGGGGCAGGGGAGAGAAGCAACTTGGAGGAAATGAGACTGTGCAGGGAGAAGAAAACTAAAAATAGACAAAAATTTGTCATTAATATCCTCAGAGAGATAACTGTATCCATGAAACAACAGAATGCTACAAAAAAACAAAAAAACACAAAAAAGGGAAATGAAAAACTCTACAGGAGGGTTGGAAAATAAAGATGAGGAAATCTCCCAGAAAGTGGAACAAAATGAAAAATATGAGAAAAAAGATAATTAGAGAACCAGTTCAAGAGGCCCAACATTCAGAAAGAATGAACAGAGAAAACAAGAGAGGAAATCATCAACAAAACAACTCAAGAAAAGTTCCCAAAACTAAAGTTGTCAGATTGAAAGGGGTCACAAAGTGCCCAAAACAGTGAATCAAACACACATCATGAAAGGCATCAATGGGAAATTCATTAACACTGGTGAAAAAGAAAAGATTCAACACGTTTCTAGAGAGAAAAAAACAGGTCACGAGGAAATCATCAACAAAACAACTCAAGAAAAGTTCCCAAAACTAAAGTTGTCAGATTGAAAGGGGTCACAAAGTGCCCAAAACAGTGAATCAAACACACATCATGAAAGGCATCAATGGGAAATTCATTAACACTGGCGAAAAAGAAAAGATTCAACACGTTTCTAGGGAGAAAAAAACAGGTCACATACAAAGGGTCAGGAATTAGAATGGCTTGGGACTTTTCAACAGCAACACTGGAACCTAAAAGACAATGAAGCAATATCTTCAAAATTCTGAAGGATAATTATTTACAGCCCAGAGTTCTATACAAAGAATAATGATATTTTCAGACATACACAGTCTTGAAAAATATACTTCCCATCCATCCTTTTTCTAGAAGCTATTAACTAAAGGCTTCACCAAGAAGACAATACTGAATATTGGAAACAGAGATCCAATTCAGGAAAGGGCTGCAAGGAATCAACATACGTTTGGTGAAAAGAGATTTCTGGAAGGCAGCTGTGCCCCAGATGTGGAGGGCCACCAGTACAGGCTGAATGACTGACTCAGGAGAGTGACATACCAAAGGCTGTCATCCCCAAGATGCCTATTGCCACTGTACCATATTCATTTAGGTAAAATTTTTATTGAAATATAACATCCATACAGAATATTGCCCAGATCATGAGTGTGCAGCTTGACGACACGTGGGTAACCGGTAGTCAAATCAAGAAACAGAACATTGGGCTTCCCTGGTGGCGCAGTGGTTGAGAGTCCGCCTGCTGATGCAGGGGACACGGGTTCGTGACCCGGTCCGGGAAGATCCCACATGCCGCGGAGCGGCTGGGCCTGTGAGCCACGGCTGCTGAGCCTGCGCGTCCGGAGCCTGTGCTCCGCAACGGGAGAGGCCACAACAGTGAGAGGCCCGCGTACAGCAAAAAAAAAAAAAAAAAGAAACAGAACATTACCAAAGCCCCAGACACCCTTCCGGGGTCCCTTTCCAAATCAAGGGCAATATCTCTCCTGGCTTCTTATATCGTAGGTTAGTTCTGTCCGTTTTTAAATTTTTTAATAAGTAAAGTCATGCAGTATGTATTCTTTTATGTCTGACTCTTTCATTCAGTATTATGTCTGTGAGAGTCATCCGTGTTGGATGCTGTGTGCTCCTTCCCATTGCTCAATACATCTCATTTTACAAATATATCCCAGTTGATTTATCCATTCTACTCTTGATGGGACATTTGGGTTATAGCCAGTGTTTTGATTCTTATAAATAGTGCTGCTATGAGCATTCTTACACATCTTTTAGTTGAACGTATGGACACATTTCTGTTGGGGTTATACTTAGGAGTGGTTTTGCTAGGACACAGATTGTGCAGTTTTAGCAAATATGGCCAGGGATCCAAAGTAGTGCACCATGTAACATATTTTCAAATAGAGTACAAACTACCTCGGTAAGGTGAGCCCAGACTCATCCACACTTGGATACCCCTGCCCTTGTTCTGATGAAGCTCCAGCTCCCCCATTCACACCCTGCTGTGTGGATCAGCTGTGGAAAGTCTTTTCATCCCCACAGAAGTGTTCTCGTGTGATCAGCTCCTGAGAACTAGAAGCAGACGAGGCAAGCTTAAAAACCCAAATTACAGAGCGGCTCACCATTCCCCTTGGCCATACATATTGCTGCTGGATAACCAGTACCTGGCCTGCCTTTCAGCCCTGCCAGAGGCCCTGTGCTTCCTGGGACTCTCTCCTGACTTTGATTACCAATGTCCCCAGAGGGGACCATTAAGAGCCCAGGGAAGCTACGCCTGATTATAATCCAGCAATTTTATTCATGTCATCTTCCCCTAGGTGCCTTCATCTAACATGGGAACAGTACCCTTTCCTTGCAGAGCAAGGTCTGTGCTTGCCACTCAGCAAACCCCAAATCAAACACTATATTATTCAGGGTACACATGCAAATGAGGGCACTACAAAGAAAAGCAAGGAACTGATTGAGACAAAAGTGAGGGTGTGCACACTCATGTTCAATGCAGCATTATTTACAACAGCCAAACGGTAGAGGTAACTCAAGTGTCTGTTGATCAATCGATAAACAAAACGTGGGATATATATATATATATATATATATATATATCTATCTCCCAATTTATTTTGGTGTCATGGTGACACGGCACCTATATTTCCCAAGGAGTTCTCCTGCTCTGCAGATTCTCTGACATCTTAAGGTAACTCCAGCTCATTCCTTATTAAAAAAAATAAATAAGCGATAGCAATTAAAAATAATGACCTGAGGAAGATATGACATCTTCAGTGGCTATAAAGATTTCGGCATTTTGACAAATATCATATATCACAAAACCTAAGACACCTTTCATAGGAGGACATATTATTTTTTTTATATATAACCAAGAAAGAAAAAAGCACTGCAAGGTAAACTGTAACAGGCCATCGGCTATCAGATACACCCCAGTTTCGGAAATGCTAAAATGGGGGGAGAAATTACATCTTAGATTCAATGAAATATCACAGTTCAGAAAGAATCAGTATTGAATTCACTCTTTGAATTTGAGTTCGTTAAGTCATGACAGTATATTCTTCAGCTGCTTCGTGTCTTATAGGCTGGTTTCCGTGCCATTACAAATACCAACAGAAAAAAAAAGGAAAAGAAAATAAGAATTTGAGGGACTTATTTTTCATACTTAACTGTTTCATGGGAACAATACGATTGTGTACAAAGAAGAAACTCAAAACCCTTAAATGTTGTCGCCTGTGCACACAACAGATTACGCGCAACAAGCTTTCTCCGGGGCTGTTTCATCAGCGATCCCGAGAGGTATTGATACTGCACTCAGGGCACACGCTGTGAAGCCTAACAGTAGGGAGATGAAGTTTTTAGAGCATTTTGGATGAAACTGAAATAATGAGATGCAGTATCTTCTCTGCATAGGGCATGTTCAAGCTGTCGATCCTCCTTCGGTAGGAGGCCAGGTGCTGAGAACCCTGGGGAAGAGGGATGAGGAGGCGGGAGGAGGACTCCTCCGAGCTGGGCCCTGGGTTAAGTTCTTCCCACACGTGACCGCATGCAGCCACCCCAACAACCTCACGAGGCAGGTGATGGCCCCTTCTTGGTGGTGGAAATCTCCCTGAGACTGAGAAATTTGCTTAAGGGTGTCTGGCCAATAGTCGGTGGGGCAGAGATTTGAAACCAGTTTATCTCCCTCTAAACCCCATACTTTTCCCACTGCACCATTAGACCTATCTGGTCCAAAGCTATATACAAAGAGTGTTGAAGACACTTTTTTTTTTTCGGTACGCGGGCCTCTCACTGCTGTGGCCTCTCCCGTTGCAGAGCACAGGCTCCGGACGCGCAGGCTCAGAGGCCACGGCTCACGGGCCCAGCCGCTCCACGGCACGTGGGATCTTCCCGGACCGGAGCACGAACCCGTGTCCCCTGCATCGGCAGGCGGACTCTCAACCACTGCGCCACCAGGGAAGCCCAAGACACTTTTTAAGTCAGGCCCAGATGAAAACAACTTGAATCTGCTTACCTGCCTTGCCCCTTGTAAGTCATGCTGAGTTTTCAGGACTCATGGTAAGCAGTGGCGTGAGGGAAAGAGCGGGGAATTTGAGAAAAGGAAAAATGGCAGGAAAGGGCTCCGGAGTTGAATCAAGCAGTACTAGCTTGTTTAGGACTCTGCATTAGAAGTGAAAAGTGGGCCAGTGTCCAGGGTGGACAGCAGATTTCGGAAGCTAACAGAAGCCCCAGGCTGACATACAGTCACTACGATGAAGATATGCATAGAAATGAAAGCCTCCACCTTCTAAGATCCTTCCCAGAAATGCAGGCCCTGGCTGGGCGCTGGCCCCTCTCTCACCCACCTGGCTATGGCTGTGACAGTCCAAGAGGTCGTTGCTGATGTAGGCCTGCAGAACGGTCTCCCTCTGCTCTCCAGGGTGCGATGTGGTCAAGCGCTAGAGTGAAGAAAAACAAGGGCAACAGGACCCAAGTGTCGATGTGGAGGAAACTGTTCCCGCAGCTGGCAGCACCAGTAACTATGCATTTCACCAAACAAGGTGAGTAATACCCAGCCGGGTGGCCAACCAGCCAACAAGTCAGTTAACAAAAAATTACAACGTACTTCTGAATGGGCGATGCAGGAGTCAGCTTACACATGTAACCTCCAGAGCAGTGAAGGATTGTATTGGACTGGACTGTAAGGGAGCAGATAAGAGACAGCACACCAATGCCTGGAGAGGGCTTTTTTTTTTTTTTTTTTGCCGTAAGTGGCTCAAGCGTTGGTACCCGAAGGACGAGCAGGCTATTGGGCAGCACGGGGGGATGTGAGCGCAGTGGGGGCTCGGGACGTGTGGTCCAGCCGACGGGGGTGTGAAAACACAGGGTGCCTTTGCGTGGTGCCCGACGGGGGGGCCGTGAATGAGCGCCAGGCGCACAGAGCAGACCCATCCCACAGGGGCTGGCACAGCAGCACTGCGGATACTGTGTGTGCGTGCGCGTGTGTGGCACCCCTGGCACCGCCCTCCTTGCATACGGTCCTCTCTTCCCCCAGGGCCTCCCTCCTTGGCCGCAGTGGGTCCCACCTCTCCGGGACACCGGCCTCTCAGGACCTCCACCTTTGGGTTCCAGACAGTCTGCTGCTCTTCCCGCCTTCTCACCCACGGGCTTTACACGGTCACAGGGGCTGCCGCCCTTCTGGTGAGTTCGGAGGCTACTGCTGGGCTGGGGTGGAGGGGTGAGGGGCTGGAGGGGTCTCAGACAGAATCACAAGGATCTCTTTATTTTTCCTGCTTGTTCTATGACATTCATTCAGCAAAGGAACATCCTGTCTCGCCAAGAGGCTTAATAGCATGGACCGATAGCAAGTGCCCGGCGGATAATCGAAGAACCAAAGGGAGGCTGGTAACTGGAGCAGCGGCAAACCTCCGGGCAGGGACAGCCACTAGCGGTTACTCACGCCACCCCACCCACTCTAGTCAACAAAACCAGAGCAGACACACTGGCCCCAGGACTCTTCCTGCTGATCCTGGAGCGTCCTCAGAGTGCTCCTCCAGACCACATTCCCGGAAGCACTGCCAACCATCAGAGTGCAAGTGCTTTCCAGAGAGATGGGGAAATCACTCAGAGGCATTTGGACGTCAAGATAACCTGAAATTTGGGGATCCATGAAGGGGTTTGACGCTATTTCAAGGTGAATTAGAATAGATTGTTCAGTTAAAGAGTGAACCAGGGACTTTCCTGGTGGCCCAGGGGTTAAGAATCCGCCTGCCGATGCAGGGGACACGGGTTCGAGCCCTGGTCCGGGAAGATCCCACATGTCGCAGAGCAACTAAGCCCGTGCGCCAAAACTACTGAGCCTGTGTGCCACAACTACTGAGCCTGCGCTCTAGAGCCGCATGCCACAACTACTGAAGCCTGCGCGCCTAGAGCCCGTGCTCTGCAGCAAGAGAAGCCACTGCAATGGGAAGCCCACGCACCGCAGCGAAGGGTAGCCCCCGCTTGCCACAACTAGAGAGAGCCCAATAAATAAATAAACTGTACTCCAATAAAAATTAAAAAAAAAAAAAAAAAGAGTGAACCAGTGTTGACTTAGGCCAGCAGTTCTCAAAATGTAGTCTGGGGAACCCTGGGGATCTAGAAGGGTTCCCCATACTACACTTGGAGAGTCCCTTCAGGGTAGTGTAGAAGGTCACAATTATTTTCATAATAATACTAAGGCATGTTTTGTCTTTTTAATGATCAACCTCTCAGAGGTCATATGAAGTGTGATAGATACTGTGACAAACTGAATGTAGAGGCAGAGATGAGAACCCAGCTGCCCTCCATTAAGCCAGACATTAAAGAAATTTATAAAAGTGTAAAACAATGTCAGTCTTCTCGCTAATTTATTTTTTAGTTTGGAAACTAGTTATTTTTCATAAAAAATATGTTATGTTATGTCCTCGGTTTATTACTGTTCATCTTAAATGAATTAATAAAAATATATTTTACGTTTTCTCAGCTTTAACTTCTAATACTGTGAAACTTTGGTAGATAAAATCTACATAAACAAGGGCTTCCCTGGTGGCGCAGTGGTTGAGAGTCCGCCTGCCGATGCAGGGGACACGGGTTTGTGCCCCGGTCCGGGAAGATCCCACGTGCCGCAGAGCGGCTGGGCCCGTGAGCCATGGCCGCTGAGCCTGCGGATCCGGAGCCTGTGCTCCGCAACGGGAGAGACCACAACAACAGTGAGAGGCCCGCATACCGCAAAAAAAAAAAAAAAAAAAAAATTTACATAAACAAAAGCTCTTTGGGTTCCTCAGTAATTTTTGACAGTGTCAAGAGGTCTGGGACCAGAAAGCTTGAGAACCACTGCCTTAACTGTGATCAATCTGAAAATTGGCGAGAAAAGCAACCATTTATTTATTTAAACGAAGGATTTTTTTCTTTTTTCTTTTTTTTTTGGCTGCGCGCGTGGCTTGCGGGATCTTAGTTCCCTGACCAGGGATCGAACCTGTGCCCCCTGCAGGGGAAGCGTGGAGTCCTAACCACTGGACCACCAGGGAATTCTCAGAAAAGCAACTATTTAGATTACACTCTATTTTCCTTAAAGACTTGTTAATAAGTTTTCACCCTTGATGCCTGCTCGTGTGGCTGTGCGGGAATACCTAAATCCACAGGTGTCTGCGGGGGTCAGTGTGAGCGGGACTCGTGCTCTAAAACACTGACACCACCAGCTGTGAGTCTGGCTCAGGACCAGGGAAGGGCCAGATGCCAGGACGTCTCCGGGGCCTTGAAACTACATGTACCAAATCATCATGTATCAAATCATCGAGTGAAGGCAATGGCAGCTGTGACGCCAACATAGGGGTTTTTTAAAAGAGACCACAGTGATCTTCAGAAGCTGCTTTTCATTTTCACTCTTGGTGTCAGCAGGAAGCATGAAGAAAGATTTTGAGAAGATGGGTTAAAAGATACAGGCAAGGCAGCCAGACAAGAAAACCAGCATGGTCTTCTTCTTTTTTTTTTTTTTTCTCGGTACCTGGGCCTCTCACTGTTGTGGCCTCTCCCGCTGCGGAGCACAGGCTCCGGACGCGCAGGCTCAGCGGCCATGGCTCACGGGCCCAGCCGCTCCGCGGCATGTGGGATCTTCCCGGGCTGGGGCACGAACCCGTGTCCCCTGCATTGGCAGGCGGACTCTCAACCACTGCACCATCAGGGAAGCCCCTTTTTTTTTTTAACTTCAGGAAAAAGGTACTTACCCAGCGCAGAGCCTGCAACAAGAAGGCTTTCAAGCGGTCACTCCCCAAAATCAAATCCTTCTTCAGTTTCTCATAATCCAAGGAGGGCAGTAATGGGACATCCTTCAATTTCCTACTCAGCAACACAAGTTCAAAGAGAAAGAACAGAGCAAAAGGGCGTGTTCATCACACCTCCTGAGTATCATGACAGTCTCACCTAGAGCTGCTCTGACACACTGGACGGGCAGTGGCCCACTTGCTCTCTGTGCTCCTGGCGTTAACTCCAGGCCTTCACCAAGAGGGCTGGGTTCCAGGCCCCCCACCCCAGCTTCAACGGGCTCAGCTCTGTCTCTTCTGTTGCATGTACCAGGGTCTATATAACACTTTTCCTAAAACAAGGAGTCTCGGCCTAACGGGATTAGATACCACCACATTCACAATAGGCCAGGGCTCCACACCATGGGGATGAAATCACCTCGGAGGCCTCATAGAATCCTGAGTTCTATTTAGAATCCTGAGCAAAGTTCAAAGCTTATTAGTTTCAGCAGGCTACCCTAGGGTCCTCCCTAAAAACCTGAAGCCACTGTCCCTCTCAAGCCTGACGGACTGGCCTGGGGGGACGTGAAGGACAGAACAGGGGTCAGAAAACAACTGTGAAGAGGAGGTGCACAGCTGACCCTCCGGGAGGTAGGAGGGTGTGGCCAGGAAGCGGCAGTGGGGACGTGCCAGTGAGACAGGTAGTAAGTAGGGCAATTTGCAAACCCTCCTCAGGAGGACTCCGAGTCAGACCTCAGGCGAAGGCAGGTTTCAACTAAGAGAGACCGCTGTTCAGAGATCTACACGGTGCAGATGACCCAACACCTGCATCTGGCTGGCCAGAAACAAAAGGGACCACCTCAGATGCCTTGTCAATAAGACAAGTATCTTCACATTTTGTTTTGTTGAATAGAAGAAGATTGGAGTGTATAGAAAAATTGAAAACTGAATGAGGTCTGCACTGTCTCCATGTTAATTTCCTCGTTTTGCTGTTGTACTACAGTCAGATAAGATGTCACCACCTTATCTGAGACACTGAGGGACTCAGCTTCCTATGCATCTATCATTATTTCAAAATAAAAAAACTAAGAACAAAACAAAATATGATTCTTCTAATACTGTGCAGAGAATATTAATATTAAATGAGAATTCATGAAGAATTGAGTGAAAAGACTAAAGCTGTAGGGTTTCATTTGTTTTTAAGGGTGGAGTAAAAACTGAGCTAATACCTCTGGGAGGTAGGATTTGGGGTTCTCTAAATTTTCTTCTTCATGTTTCTATAGACTCAAATTTTCTATAATGAGCATGTATTACTTACATTATAGGAAAAAATTACATGCTAGTTTTTTTTTTTTTTTTTTGGCCACGCCACGCAGCTTGCAGGATCTTAGTTCCCCGAGACCACGGATCGAACCCGTGCCCTCAGCAGTGAAAGCGCACAGTCCTAACCACTGGACCGCCAGGGTGTTCCCTTAAGGTTAGTTTTTAAAAGAAAAAATGAGATCCTCTTACAGGGCCTGGAAGAAAAAGCCAGAAAAGAGGGCGTCGAATGGGGTCTCAGTGAACACTCCTGGGGAGGAGCGTCAGAGTCTTCTTTTAATATAGTAAATGGTAAACCTCTGTACATGGCACATTGATCATTTTTATTTTTTTCCAGAGGCAGATACTATTGTGAGTTTAAAAATTAATACAAATACTTTAAAAAATTCCAGTTATAAATAACTGGTCAGTATTCTTCAAAAGTGTCAAGGCCTCGAAAGACAAAGACCGAAGAATGATTTCAAATTAAAGGAAACTAAGACATGACAAGACTAACGTGTGATCCTAGATTGAACCCCAGACCAGAGAAAGGACATAATGGAACAACTGATAGAATGTGAATAAGCCCTGCAGACTAGAGGACAGTACTTTTTCAGCATTAATTTTCTGAGTTTGATAACTGCACTGGGCTTGTGTAAAATATTAACACTGGGGAATCTGGGTGAAGGGTATATGGGAATTCTTTGTTCTATTTTTGCAACTCTGAAATTATTTCAAAATGAAAAAAAGTTTTAATTTAAAATGCAAACAGGCTCTTTCTCTAGACAAAAAAAGTTCCATTTGTAAAGCCAAGTTTGATAATGTTCCATAGCTGGGGAGCTTCTACTCAAAGGAGGAAAAACGGTCATATATATTTAGGCCATATTTACTTGCCAATAATGGCAATATTACTAAGTTGCTCGGCTATCCCCCATTTCTGTGGTCCAGCCACTCTCCTACAGTCCATGAGGAAACTGAGGTACAGACAGGTTATAAAAATGGTCCAAGGTCACAGAGCCGGTGGCAGAGGGGGGTTTTAACCCCAGCAGTCCGTGCTCATAAGCACTGCATTCTACAGCCACCATCTGAAGTGAACAGAGTGCAGGGTTAATGTCAGACTCGGGCAGGACCGAGGGAAGGAGGAATGTTGTATCGACCGCAGGTGTCTTGGTAATATCATAGCACCCTCCAATCCCCACCACCACCCAAGGCTGGCTCAGAGGGTCACCAGAACCCACCCTAGTCCTCGTGTCCATGCCAAAGGTTCTCAACTTCCCTGCTAGTGCAACACATATGCCTGGTGAAGCCCCCGTGCATCAGATACCCCCACGGGGGACAGCCTAACTGACTTGGATAGGAATGCCCCAGCACACACAGAGCTATCCTGTGGCCCTGGTCACAATGTGACTCAGGAGAGAACATAAAATTTAGACATTGCAACGTTCTGTTGACCGCCGTATGACAGTAGATTAAACTGATTTCTATAGAATATTATAGGAACAATTCAACAATTTTTTCCATTCGATGCTACCTCACCAACGTAAATAGAATTGACTTTAAAAGATACTTTTGTAAGTATTTTGTAAGTATTACTTATGATTACTGGTATTTCCTTTAATGCCCACATGTAGCTTCAGCTTAATCAAAGGAATTCGTCTAAGCGAGGCGGTTAAGAGCTTTTATTAAAACTGTTTTGAATTTCAGTTTTACCCATAGCTATTCTCCTTAATAACAACTCCTAAGAGTAGTCACTTACACGGGTGCCAAGGAGGCTCTTAACATGGTTGAAGCCTGAGGGGGGAGGGGGAGAGAAGGAAAGAGATCGTGTTAGACATTGACAGCAATGCATTAATCCCAAATCACTGTAACGGCACAGAACCAACGGATTTGCAAAGTGTTTCATCCACCAGGATTCTCCAACCATAATCGTATATGATTTAAAAATTAGCCCAAGTCCAAGTTTAGTAATACCCTACTGATGCATTTCCCAAGCCACCCACCTTTGGCTTGTTGCTACTCCACTCCAAGCAGCAGTCTATAAGAAAACGGGTGGGTTCGCCCTGACCAAGCTCCCAGAGGAACTTAAAGCTGCCTAGTCAAAGACATCATAAAGAACAAAAGCAATGAAAATCAGTTTATTATCCTGGTTTTCTTCTTTATTAAGATTTTATCTTTGAGTGTACAAATAACACAGGCACTTGGCACCAAGTCGCTCTAGAGGTGTTTATGGAAAAAATTCACAATCCCCCTCCCACCCTACTCCCTTTTAATCCTGCCTATAGGCCAAATCACTGCCTACTTTATGGGCACGTCCCATTTATTGTTTTGCTTTTGCTACTACAGCAACGTGGTATTAAGCATGTACTAAAATAGAGAAACCACCAAATGCTGTGAATGACACTTGTTTGGATGGACTCAAACCAACCGTAAAAGACATTTTGAGAAAACACGGGAAATGTGAAAATGGACTGCACTGGTATTACATGATACTAAGGAATTAGTATTAATTATATTCGGCACTGTGGTTACGTTTTTTGAAGCCCTTATCTGTTAGAGATGTATACTGAATTATTTATAGGTAAAATGATAGAATGTTTGGAAATTGTCTAAAAGAACTCTAGGGGACAAAAGTAAGTAGAGGCGAAGAGAGGAAGTCTCAGCCGTCTGTGGAGCCCTTCCCGAAGGGGCAGGCAGTAGCACTCAGTTCCCTCTATGTCACCACAACCCTCGAACGGAACATTATCCACGCTGATCATATTGAACTGTGATCATTTTGCAGCCATTTCTGTGTCTTTCTCCTTTAGCAGACATGGAGTTTCACAAGGGCTGAAGATATAGCACCTGCATGTCCCCAGCACCTGGCACAGTACCTGGACCACAGAGGCACTCAATCAACATTTATTTGTTGAATGCATGAATGAAGACTGACTTCCAAAAGTGGGCACTCCAGAATACTTGACTGATTTACTAAATGTAATAAATCGGCCACGTTCTCAACTGCTTCCCTTCGCAGTATTTACAGATCCCCATATTCTCACCTTGAAGACCGAAAACCCGGCTTTTAAATGGTTCATGACCATGTATGATCTTGTAACTTTTAACCTTTGACTTTTCCTTTTCTTTTTTGGCCACACCGTGCAGCTTGTGGGATCTTAGTTCCCCGACGAGGGACTGAACCCACGCCCTCGGCAGTCAGAGCTCGGCGTCCTAACCACTGTACTGCCAGGGAATTCCCTTTCCTTTCTTTTTTTTTTTTTTTTAAACCCTTGACTTTTCAAAAATTAATTACTTGTTATTCCTGTTATTGGCTTAAACAGCAAGGAGCTCAGAACATTGTTTGAAATGTCATCTAAATGACTTGTCTAACACATCAAGGGGATCAAGGAGCCAGTAATGTGGTCAATGAAGGACACAGCCATAGTAAAACACTCGCATAATATATACACAAGAGAAAAATATTTTAAAGTTAGTGATATTGGCTACTTCATATTTCCACAAATAAAATTCATTTACATACAACCCCCTTTTTTCATAATTAAGAAAATGTTCTTGGGCTTCCCTGGTGGCACAGTGGTTGAGAGTCCGCCTGCCGATGCAGGGGACACGGGTTCGTGCCCCGGTCCGGGAAGATCCCACATGCTGCGGAGCGGCTGGGCCCGTGAGCCATGGCCGCTGAGCCTGCGCGTCCGGAGCCTGTGCTCCGCAGCGGGAGAGGCCACAACAGTGAGAGGCCCGCGTACCACAAAAAAAAAAAAAAAAAAAAAGAAAGAAAAGAAAGTGTTCTCTATCTTTTAAAACACTGATTTTTTTCTCTTTTGCTAAATTCTATATCATTCTGTTTGCCCTGTGAAGAAATTAATTGAAAAGCAGTAATAACTGCCCCTTTCATGAGAAGAGCCAGTATGTTAAACAGTACTGAGACTTTACTATTCAATCAAGTAAATAAAAATTTTCTTTTAAAGCTGGCAATGAGCCGAGGGGAGAATGGCCCAGCCTGCTCCTAACGAGGGAGGAAGGTGTGGTATTTCATTCAGTAAGTACTGACTGCCCACCATCTAACAGGCCTCTGCTAGGCACCGCTGAAATCGGTGGGCAAGGCAAAAGCCCTCTTCTCAGAGAGCTTGCAATCCAGCGGGCAGAATCAATGATCAAATAAATCTCCGTGCCTCACCTGCAAGATGGTGGCAATGCTATACCAGCGGGTGCAGATGCCAACAAGAGCGCATGGAAGTCAGCGTAGCTTCCCCTCTTTTCTGCCTGTCCACGCTGAGCTCCCAGTGCTGACGGGGATGCTAGAGCTGAGAGGTACTGGGTGTAAGTTATGAAGTAGAAGTTGACCTGAACATTGACACCCAAGTATAAATTTGCCCATGGAATGGAGAACTCACAGCGGGCGACGGCTACCACTTCCTTCTTAGGTGGAGGCGTTAATAAGAATGCTCGAGCACTCAGGGGGCTGCTCTGATCTGCTGACTAACCTTTACCTTGGATTGGATTTCTAAAGGTCGCTGCCATCAGCTACGGGCGCTGCTCTGCGCGTAGGCGGGGCGGACACAGCTGCGACAGTCTGGCTAAGGAAGAAAAGCCCAGGAAGAGAAAGCTGGGAGAGGCCCCAGAATCATCAGTTGGAATAATTTCCCTCTCAAGGTAACTCTGGATTTTGAGTATGGACGACAAGCCCAGGGAGCATCCCCTCGCTAAGGAGGCCCTGACCGCAGCCCCAGTGGGCGCTGTGTGAGTTCCGGGATTCTACGCTGGCACTCAGAGTAAGGCCCCCAAGGCCTGGGGCACCAGGAGGAGGCCGGCGCCCCGGCCACGGCGGACGTGGGCGCAGAGGGGCGGCGCTTTCCACTGGGCAAGCACGGTGTGAACGTGCGGCAGCCCCTTCCGGGCACAGGTAGAGGCCAGTGGAACGAGGAACGTATGCACCTGTCAGTTAGTCACTGAGCGCCTGTGCCGTGCCGGGCTCAGGGCAAGGCTCTCTGCAACGCTTGGACGTGGGGGAACTGAACAGCCACCTAAGCCGAGAGTGAACACGCAGAACTACGGCCCCACCCCTTCCCAGCTGCAGGCAAGGAAGCGGAGCCCGGCCCTCGGGGTCATGGTGTGGGCGAGGGCGTTACTGGGGCCACACGAGCCTGGGACCACTCTTGGTGACAACAGCAGGATGAGGGGCTTTGCTAATGACGCATGACGTCAGGAAGCGTGCTTAGAGAAACCGGGAGGAGGTGTGACGTGGCGAGAGTGTCCCTGGGTCACGAGCGACTGGAGGTGGACTGGGTTGGCAGGGGCCTGTCACTGTGGGACTTCTCCGGGGAGTTTGGTGTACGGCTGAGGGTCGTGAATCTCAGTACCAAGCGTGTCTCAAACTTGTGACATCAACAGTTTGCTTGGGGACGGGGACATCCCACGGGACTGGCTTCAATGCACACACTTCGGGAACTGCTGCTCCAGAGGAGCAGCGGGTGTGCGCAGTCCAGGGAGGGTCAGAAAGAAGGAGCCTCACCGACACCAGCAGTGGCTGCGAGCCCCAGGGCGACAGGAAGGCCCCGTCTGGAGCCAGAAACCTCCTCGGACCAGGCTGGTCCACTGCCAGCCCTTCTTCCCTGGCCCCGCTCACGTGGGACTAACGCTGAACCCAGGTGCCGCCTCTGCGGTGCAGGACAAAGGCAGGACCCTTGTCAGGCGACCTCATGGGGAACGGTCACCAGGAGAGGTTAAGTCACCACTGTGGGAAACCTGAGGAAATGTGTGTTGGCCACGCGACAGAGAGGCAACAGGAGCCAGGGACCCAGAGGGACATCCCCGCCACATGGACAAGGGAGGCTGCTATGGCCAGCTCTGTAACAGGAAGGGGTACGGACACAACTCGAAAACGCAGGGTTGTGACTGCAGAAGGGGAGCGCTGGAATGGAAAACTGTGCAAATGAGATCTGGAAGTGGCGCTATGTGCGCGCGTGGCGTGGGAGCGCCCAGTGTCTGAACCCTTGGCCTTGCCTCACCACCCCACAGCCTGAAGGCATCTGAGAGCCTGGGGCCGGGCAAGGTGCACAGCAACGCGCACACCTGGGGAGGTGCCAGGGGCTGGGGCGCTGGGGCTTCCTGGGGTTTCTGAGACCCGAGTCAGGCCTGGAGAGACAGATGCGCATGAGATCATGGAGGGCTGGGGACTCCATGCTGAGCACGTCAGACCGGAAGCGATGACAGGTATTAAGCAAGGGAGTAACCAGATGGGATTCCTGTATGTACCTAAATACTTCCTGAAGCCTGAGGGCATAAGTAAATAAATAAGACACAACCAGAAAGGTGGCTCCAGCTCCCATGTGAATGAGCCATCAGAAATCTAAGAGTTCTGAGACTGAGACCAGTCAGGAAATGTTGCTTTAAGCCAGGACAGAAAGAGGGAGAGCCTGAACAGACACAAAGCAACAGAGGCAGGGCAGGAGGGAGGAAGCCCGCCCGGATCCCCACGGCCACCTGAGCACAGGGCAGAGGAAAGGGAAGAGCCTCGGGTGACTCCCGGGGTTCCCTGGAGTGCCATTTGCTGAGACAGAAACACAGGAGGGAAATCACCTGTGTGGAGGAAAAGATGAGCCTGGGTTGGGACACGGAAAGTGTGACGTGCCTGTCAGACATTCACGGGGAGAAGGCCGGTAAGTCTGGGTCTGGAGGTCGGGGAAAAGGTCTGAGCTAATGGCACAGTTACCCTCTGCCGATCACGGTCCTACCGACTGGTGAGACCAAAGGTATTCAACCCTCACATCAGCAGGGTCAGTTCAGGTACGTGACAGGCACTGGTGTATGAGGTGTGGTAGGGAGAGGGGAACCAGGTGTGCAACTCCCCCTCCTCGATACACAGAGCACTGGGCCCAGAAAGGCTGCCTCGAAATGCAGTGGCAACATGGGGAAAGGGCAGGCGTCCTGCCAAGACTTAAGCAAGCCACCGAAGGGAGAACGCCAAGGCTGAAGAGGCTGGACTTCATTTGCAGAGCCACAGTCCACACAGCAGGAAGCTTCGGGAAGTACCCTCCTTAGCAGAATAGTGCCACAGCAAGGCTTCCTGAACAACTGCACGAGGCCACCTCCCCAAAGGGTCACCGCCACCCCCGCCAGCCCCACCCCCCGCCCCTGCAGGTTTTCACTGCTAACAAAGATGGTTGATTTTGGAAGTAGACGCCTCCTAAGATTCACATGTCCTGGGCCTTTAATAGACTTAATGCTATCACGCCGGGAACTACTGTAACTTGCATTTCCAGTGCGGCCTACCTGGAGTCGTGGAAGAAAGGGAGGGTAAATTCCCCAAAGAGCCATTTTTCCAATAAGGATGGGTTTAAATGGAAACTTTCCCACCCGATGAATCACAAACCTAGAGGCGCCACAGGGTGGGACTTGGGACTCAACTGGGGGCTGTGCTCGGATTTCCACCTTGAGAGTGTCTCTGCATTCATGCTTGCCCACTGCAAACGGGGGGCTAGGAAGAGAAGGACACAGCAAAGCACTTTTAAATGCTATTTGCAGCGCACAAAGATGGACGCTGCAGCATTAGAAAGAGCAAACCCGACAATGTCCGCCAGAGGCGTGGCTGTCCGCCAGAGGCGT
This sequence comes from Monodon monoceros, assembly GCF_005190385.1. Lineage (NCBI taxonomy): Eukaryota > Metazoa > Chordata > Mammalia > Artiodactyla > Monodontidae > Monodon > Monodon monoceros. The sequence goes on from NW_021703772.1 coordinate 8,564,727, forward strand.
GGCTGTCCGCCAGAGGCGTGGCTAAATGTGCCGCATTGCTCTCAAATCAAAATTCTCAAAGATAAGGGAAATACAAGACGCTACAGGGACAGGCAAGACTTTCAAAAATGTAGTTAAGTGAAAGGAGACAGCTGCAGAATGATATGTGTAATAAAATCTCAATTATATACAATTTTTAAAGGTCTGGAGGACGCATATGAAACACAGTCAACACTTATCTGCGGAGGAAGGCAGGATGGGGTGAGTGTGAGGGAGGGAAGGGGTTTCTGCTTTGCTCCATTTACTGCTAAATTGTTGTGTATTTTCCAGCTAACACATATTCTTGTATCCCTTGTATAACCTTAGAACACACAAAAAACCTCCCTCTTGTGCTCTGAGGAAGAAGTTTCTCCTTTTACTACTTATCACTAGATTCCTGATAATGTAAAATCAGATTCATCTCAAATCCCAGCAAATAATGGGCCCCAGGGTTTGGAACCTGATTTGGTAAGGACCACGGCATGACAAACCTGGGGTTTGTGGTGGTGGTGACAAGCAGTCAAGCTGGAAGAGGCCACCCAGGAGAGCTCTCTTCTCAAGATTTAATCCATCATTATCAACCCTGGGAGCACGTGGATTTGACGCCCAGCTCTGATAATGCATCAGACTTCCGGACACAGTTACCTGGGCGGGAAGGAGGTAGGGTGGAAACACACTTCTTGTCTCTTCAGTGGGGTCCTCGGCCTCCACACATACACAGTCTTCACATATACCCCCCAGAGGGGGTGACTTGCTGGATTTGCACCGCCCTGCGCCCCGCTCCTCTGGGCAGTGAGGCTGCACAGAGAGCACAGCCCCAGTGGTATGGGTGGAGCGGGTGGAGAGCAGGGGCTGGGCCACAGCTGTCCATGACAGGGGTGGGGGGGGGAGCATTTCTTTAATTCCAGGGCTCAAAAGTAGGTTACCCACCTGCCTACCAAAAAAAAAAAATCCACATTCTCCAACATAAGCTTGTCAGAATCAGTGGCAATGTTTCCAGCTCCTTTTCCCTTCATTCTATTGTTGTATTTTTCAATTGGCTCGGAACTCAGGGGGAAGAAGGGTCTTATTTACTGAGCCCTTCTGAACTTTCAACAGTGAATGAGGTTGCAGAGGGCCAGATTCTTAACAGCCAGATTTAGAAACCAGTATCAAAGGCACTAAACTTCGTAGCACCAGCCATTTTCTGATGGGCCTCAGCCAGGCTCCTGTCAGTACAGTGAATTGAAACGCTCAAGCCCGAGGAGAAGCTGATCAAGGACCAGGCTAGAAGGAAGGCTGGTCTGTGCCTACCTATTTATCTTGAAACTGATGGCATCCTGTTTGGACTTCGGGTAGACTGTATTCCCTTAAACAAATAAAAAAGCAATCTTCTTCCCAATCCTAGATCCGACTGACTCAGTCACCGGACATCGATCTAAATTGTACCCTAATTTCCTCTTCATGCGTTATAAATCTGATATCATACATTGACGTTAGGCATGCCTAGTCAACTACAATATTCTTTTACACTTCCATAATGACCCCTCACCCACTTTTTATCACCTTATAAGAAAAATATACTAGGAACAATAAAAAATTGTTTGCAGTTTTTATGGCCTGTTACTAAGTCAATGACTCAAGTGGGGGAAAAAGAAACGGTTACGAGTTAAGGCAAACGGAGCACATCCTCTCTCCCGTGGTTTCTGAGGCTTACACTCTGTACCTTAGTGCCACCATAACTGGGAAGGATGGTAGGACCAGTCTCTTGACAAATGAAGGTAACTTCTAACGGGATGAAATAGCAGATATGTTGTTCCCCCATCCCCTTTTATAGCGCTCCTTTTAAACATGACATCAGTTTTGTTCACGTGGCCCGTGGGATCTTAGTTCCCTGACCGGGGACTGAACCCGTGCCCCCTGCAGTGGAAGCACGGAGTCTTAACCACTGGACTGCCAGGGAAGTCCCAACATCAGTTTTAAATATGCTGGATGCAGCACTCCGCCAACAGACAGGATTCTTGTATATGCAAGACAGGGTGGGGTTTTATAAACAAACCTGAAGAACACTAAGTATTTACTGAATTAATACATAAATGGAAGAGGTGGGGGGAAGAAGTGGTCTTATTAGACACAGATCCTGCTATGCTAATTACTGCTAGAAAGCCATCATTTTTGATGAACACACTCTATCCTTAATGTTACCTTAGGTTGATGACTTACTGCTAAGCATACACTGGACACAGAGGGTCAACTCAGCCAGGCCACAGGGATGTGGCTTAAAACCCCTCATCCTAGAGGGCCCATGAGGGAGTTACTTTTTCGAAACTCGGATGTCTGTGTGTGCTTTACTGACATTTTAAAAATGGTCGATTCGCTAAGATTCCTGTATGCTGACATCACTGCACCCACATCCTAAAGCATGCACTCCGCAGCTCCTGTCCACGTGTGGCACAGCCGATGCAGCGAAAGCCTGGCGGTGCGCTTCCACGTGCACCCCGAGGACATGGTCAAGGATGCTGGCTCTTCACCACGTTACCATGTCCTTTCTACCAAGATCCACGAGGGGAACTCTCCGCGGGTCGTAGCACCAGAAAAACCCTGTGCGGCAGTTTTCGGACCTTCCAGTCCTCAAAAAACAAGGTGCTTAGACTTCTTTTTAAATTGTAAGAGTAATACACCTACTTGGAAAAAGTTCACGGTCTAAAGGGCACATAGGGGACGTTGGTGGCATTGAAACGGTCTATTGTGGGCACGTGTGATGGGCTCGCAGGCGTTCACTTTACTGCCGTGCTTCACAGGCTACATGTGTAGCACAAACGCCGTTCTAGATGCAGTGAATATCACCCTCTCTTCCTTTAGAAATAAGTCATGTAACTGTTCTTTGCACAGGCTACTGGGAAGCCCACAGCCAAATCTGAGCCTCGCTCCCAGGGGTACAGTAACTTAGGACATGCATTTTTTTATACTAGCCTGAGCCCGGGCTTACTTTTATTCTTCCTACCCTCATCTTCCTTTAAGCACAATTTCTTTTTTTCCCCCAGCATTACTGAGATATAACTGACATACAACATTGTGTGAGTTTCAGGCATACAATGTGATAATCTAATAAATGTACATATTGTGAAATGATTACCACGATAAGGTCAGTTAACACAGCTGTCACCTCTCAGTTACCTTTTGCTGTTGTGAGAACATTTAAGATCTTAGAAACCTTCAGGTACACGGTACAGTATTGTTAACTGTAGTCATCTTGCTGCACATTACATCCCCAGACCTATTCATTTTAAAGCCAGATGTCTGTACCCTTTGACCAACATCCCCTCATCTCCCCCACTCCCTGGCGACCACCAATCTACTTTCAGTTTCTATGAATTCTAACCAAAATTTCTTTATTTTTATTTTCTATCTTTTCATTTCTCATATTTGTGTTTTCTCATAATACGCTGCTTCAAATCTACTTGCGAATCAGGTAGGTTATTTTAATGCTGAAAAAGGCCTTGTTTATGAAGACCTTAGTATTAATGTGCAAACACTTAATTAAAAGCTGGGGCTCTGACCCTCGGGGTTGCCTCAGCATCACCCGGCGCTTCCTTCCTAATTGCCCGGCTCCACACACACAGCCTCTGGACCAGGCGGCAGGTTGGTGTGCGCTCCCGGGACATGCGTTCACGAACTCTGAAAACTTCCTCTGGAGACACAGCTATACTCGTGCCCCTGGTTAAGAAGCCGACTCAGCTCCACATGCCTCCAGATGAGCTCTCCTAGGAAGGACACGTCACCTACGTAATGTCTTGGCCTGTAACGCAAACCTGAATCTGACCACAAGGAAACATCGACCACAAAAGGAGAAATGTTCTATTTTTAAAGAAGGGGAAGGACTGTCTTCTTTTAAAATGTCGATGTCATGAAAGTCAAAGAAAGAAAGACGGGGGTGGAGTGGGGAGTGTTGAAGCTGAAAGGAGGCTAAAGAGACACGACAAACCAACGTAATACCTGAGCCCACACTCCGGGCACGGGGAAGGGGTTGCTGTAGAGGATGTTAATGGCTCCGCTGGCAAAACTGGGACGTGCACAGTAGGTTAGTCAGGTAAAAATACTGCCTCGATATTAAATTTACTGAAGTTGACAATCACATGGTTATATGAGAGAACATTGCTGTTAAGAAATGCACACTGCACTCCAGTATTTAGGAGCAAAGGGCCATAAACATGTGTAATTTATCCTCAGATGGTTCAGAAAACATATTGTGTGTGTGTGGAGAGAAAGTAAACAAACAAATGAGCAAAACGCTAGCAGGTGGTGAATATGGGCAAAGGGTATACAAGTGTCCTTCGGGCAGTTTTTGCAGCTTTTCTGTACGTTTGCAATGATTCTAAGTATAAAGTTTAAAAAGATAAAAGGAAAGCCCGTCTGCCACCGCACAACCCCAACACGGCAGTGATTTTTCAAACAGGACGAGGTTTCCTTCGTTTCCTACTGCCTTGCTGCCATTAGCGGCCCTGGGACCCAACAAGCAGCTCCGTCTGGAAGAGACAAATGCGCCTCCCCCGCCCCCTCCCTCAGGAGGCCGCCTCCCAGCGGCCCAAACCCACCCTTCCTTCTGGGAACGCACAGACCTCCAAAGCCCGCTGAGATGCAGACTCCGAATGTGTTAATTTCTCCTGTTCTCCCATTTTTTAAAGTTACGGGATTTTGACACCTGGGGGCAGACCGTGGCGCAGAGCCTCACCGTGCCGGGCCTCGTGAAGTCCACGCTGCGCGCCAGGCTCTGCCGCATCTGGTTGCTGAAGAGGCGGACGCAGACGCTCTGCAGGTACTCGGGGGTGATCTGCCGGAGGACAGAGGATGGACGGCGGGTGAAAGGGGTGAGACATCCCCGGAGCCGTGAGAGGCACCCTAGCCAGTGTCGGAGCTGACTCTCAACAGCCTCTCCGAGGGCACAAAGGTGAGCTTTTGCTTTAACATCGCAGCCCTAGGGAGTTGAAGCACTGAGCCTGACGCAAAAACTAACACACTACTGGTGTGGTCACGGGATAGCATACTTTAAGTTACAGAACTCCACTTAACGTACTCCTGCCGTCGTGTAGAACAAACTGATTTTTCATTTTTCTTTTGGCTGCACAGGGCGGCTTGTGGGATCTCAGTTCCCTGACCAGGGATTGAACCTGTGCCCTCAGCAGTGAAACTGCAGAGTCCTAACCACTGGACCGCCAGGGATTTCCCATAAAATAAACCGATTTTAAACCATTTTTTGTTAATTCAAGCAACAAAGTCACTGGGTGGCCATAATGTGATGGAAAGAAAGCCGGACTGAAAATCTGAAGATCTGGGCTCAAGCAGTGGACTCGAGAAAACCAACAGTTCTGCCTCCTGCTTTCCTGACCTGTCGGACGACATGAATGAGGCCACGGCTCTGCGTCACGGGGAGGGGGGTAAATGAGATCAAGGGAGAGCCTAGCACATGACAGATGGCTCAGTAAACGCTTATTGAATGAGTGACGGAGACACTTTATACACTGTCCAGTGCTAGACAACAGGTGGCTGGGTTACTGCTGCATCGATGCCACTGCATCATGGCCTCTTCCTTCAGCACCTCTCATACCTCTCTCATTAGCTACCATGATTCAGGATGGACATCCAGCATCTAAGGTGGTAATTTCTGAAACGTTTTCATCTTATGTCTTTTCTTTTTATAGGGGTAACATGTGCTCATTTAAAAGGTAACACAACCTCTCCCCAGCCCCACCCCACAAACCAATCCCTGGAGGTAACTACTCTTAACAATTTTACCCCCTTCCAGACTTTTTCCTGTGCCTGATTGTGAGAGGGAAGCTCCTTTTCCCCAGCCTCATGATTCCATGTGCTGAACTTCCATATGGTAATGTTAACTGGCTCTCTTCCTACCCCTCACTCATTCGTCCCCACAAGAGGAAGACAACTCAACTGGTTGGTGAGTTGGAAAGAGCCAGAACACTGGGCTAGACCCTTTTGTCTCCCTGTGGTCCTCCTGTCTGTCCCCTCGAAACATCTGGTCTGTTTCGGCCACCAGAAAGACTGCCCCTCTGTGCCAGATGTCTCTGGTCATCCCTCGACACTCGGCTATAAGTGACTCAGACAAAGAAGGGCCCCATCTCAAGGCTGCACCTCCTACATTATCCTGAGCCCATTTCCTCTGAATTCCCACAGTATCAAAATTTAATCATTCCTTTTTCATCCCGTACATTTAACCTTTCCTTGTAAACCTGCTCCTTCCCTACAACCTAGAAACATGTCCAAAATACAGTTAATATTTTAAAAATACCTTCCCCTCTCTCCTCCCTAGGCCCTCATCTATCAACCACCCTCTCAGTGTTCTTCCTTCACAGCCAAGGTCCTCGAAAGAATAGCCAACGTTTGCCGCCTCCCCTTCACTTTACCTTTCAACACACCACAGTCGAGCCCCCATCTGAATCACCCCAAGGGAACTCATGGCAAAGGCCACCACCAATGACCTTCTCAGTGTCAGAAACACTGGACACTTTTCCGTTCTGGACTTCTACAGTTTTCTGTGATTTTTGAGACTTTGGATCAACCCCTTGCTCCTGAAACTGTTTCCTCTTTTGGCTGATACCGGAACTGATACCAGACCCACCCCTTTAACAAGGAAATCTGATTCCGTCACTCTCTTGCTTAAAACAAGTGAGTGAGAAAAGGACATGAATAAAGAGTTGACTAAAAGAAATGTAAATGGAAACATTCAGAATACCAAGTTTTACTCAGCAAACTGGCAAAAATTTCAACGTATAATCATGTCCAGTGTTGGCAAGTGTATGGAGAAATAGATGCTCTGATATGCTACTGGGGGTGGGGGGGTGGGTAGACATTGTTGAAATCTATGGAGAAATAATTTGGCAAAACATCTCTCAAAGTTTTAATGCCCATAACCTTTGACCTAGCAATTCCATTCTTAGGCTCTTATCCTACCTATATTCAAAGGTATACAGTATATACAAGGATGTTCATTATAACAGTTTTTGTTAAAGCAAACAAAAAAATCTAAATGTTCCTCATCGGAGATCTGATGAATTATGGTTCACCCTTGCAGTGGAATAATAATGTACAAGCATCAAAAAGAATGAAGTAGGTGTGTGGTCATGTGGAAAAATCTCCAAGATATATTGAAAGTGACATAGCAAGTTTGAGAAGAGTAATGGGTCACAAGATCCCAAGTAAGTATGTGCATACCGTATGCACACGTTCACACACGTGCACATGCACAGAAGTGTTCTGAAATAATACACAAGAAAGTGTTAATCTTGAATGTCAGTAAGAAAATGAGACTTAGAAATTGTGTGTGGAAGGCCTTTTGCTCCTAACTATATACTCCTCTGAGTTGTTTCAATCTTTTACCAAGAGCACGTGTTTCTTTTACATGAAGAACAAGCTAGTTAAGATTCCAGTGTTCCCCCCAACCCCATCTCTCCCTGTTTTGATAGTGGAGGCCCTTCCAACCCCTGCCTGGTGGTCTGCAGGCCTCTGCTTGCACACTCCAGTTGTAAGAGCTCATGTGCCTATCTGTGGCCCGCATGCCACACCTGGCGTCGCGTCGACCCTGGCTGTAGGAAGCACACCAGGATCGTGGCAGTTAAGTTTTAAGAGGAGAGAAGGCAAAAGGAAAACACACATTTTCTTTTTATTTATTTCTGTACTGCTTGAATTTTCTTTCTTTTTTCTATTTTTTGGCCTCACTGTGCGGCATGCAGGATCTTAGTTCCCTGACCAGGGATCGAACCCGTGCCCCCTGCAGTGGAAGAGCGGTGTCTTAATCACCGGACCGCCAGGGAAGTCCCTGAATTTTCTATGTACATGCCTTCTTTTTCTTCTTTCTTTTCAACAGATGTGTCATGACACATCTTTATCTCAAAAAAGACACATGAACAATGGGGGACCTTCCTTACCATCTTGCCACTGACTGTGGCCTCCAGAGAATCCACCAGCTCTGCTGTGACTCCGATGAGATTGTGGTAGTCCGCCTGGATCTTATTGTACCGTTTCAAGTACGTCATTGACCTACGCTCAGCTTCTACCAGCTGCTGGTGGAGCTGCTGCAACACTTCTAGGAAGACAATATATATTTATATTAAAACAAAAAAGCAACAATTTAAAAGACTCCTACAAAATAAAAAATAATTATATTCTTCTCAAGGGAGTACCATGCCTACTGTCAGAATATTTTACCATAACAATGAACTTGACGCTCCGTATTTGTGTTTAACACTTCTTCTGTCTCATGCCACTTTTAATTACAAAGTGCTTTGTAACCACTGATTTTTTCATTTCTTATCCCCGGTAGTTCAATTGAGTCATCACTGGCTTTCCTAACAAAATCTATTTCCTTGGCTGAACCCCATGCAACTTCTTTTAGTTCCTCTCTCTATGTACAAGAAACAAACTCAATGTTTCTTTCTAGAATCAGCTCACAAAATGGTTGAACCAAAACTGAGTTTTTTTCTCTGTTTGTGCCCCGTGAGGTTGTCTGGGGGATAACTCATAACCGCAAGAGAGTTCTTCATTTTAAGTAAAGGTTAGGGCTGCTTGACAGGTGCTGAGAAAACTCAAATCCAGGATTAGGTAAGATTCCAGGTGTTCATTCTGCCAGTTCAACGAAGCATAAGTCTTAGAGCGGCAGCCTTGGAAGGTTCTAGGGTTGTCTCCTTGGAATCCCCCCCACCCTGGCCCCGTACCCCATGGCAGCGCTTGACGGCCACGCCACCCTGGGCACAGTTGGACTATACAAATCTTCTTCGGTGTCAGTACTCCTTGGCCCTATCCTACTTTTTCCCTTTCCTGGAAGGCTACGTTTTGGATGGAAGGACGTGTTGCTGCCCCCAACCCACGTTAACTCAATATTGTCCCGATCCAGGCACTGTATAATACTTAAAGCCTTCATTTCAGAACACATTTCATGTATACAGAGAGAGCCTTTACAATTATAAAGACCAAATATAGCCATTATTTTATAATAACTTTAATGGAGTATAATCTCTAAAAATATTGAATCACTTATGTTGTATACCTGAAACTAATATAATATTGTAAGTCAACTATAATTCAGTTAAAGACCTGGGTTCAAATCTCTACCCTACCAATTTCTTGCTGGGTAACCTGGGGCAAGACACTTAATGTCTCTGCTTCTCATTTCTTAACCTATAAAATGGGGAAAATGATAATGATCTTGAAGGGTTATTGTGGGGACTAAAGAACACATATACGCACAGTGCCAAGCACACGGCCGGCCCACAGCAGCCGCCCATACACAGCAGCTATTATTATTATTGCCTTTCATGGAAAGGGGTCAAAGATTTTCTAAATATATATCTATGCAAGTAGATAACTTGAAAAAGGGGCTGAAAGGTTACGTCCTAAAGCAGTGGTAATGCACATTTTGAAATATATCAGAATCATCCAAAAATAAAGATGATCAAGCTTTACCTTCAGAGACTCTGCCTTTGTGGATATTGGGTAGGGGCTAAGTACCTATGCTGTCAACAAACTCCCGGCTCTGACACAGACCACAAGTTTGAGAAACACTGTCCTAAATTATGTTTTCCTCCTAATTTGTGTCCTAAACAGCTATGAGGATCACCCACATTCAAACTGTATTTCAAAAACTTTTATGTGTCACAATTGTTGATGTGCAGAAGTAAAATATTTTAACTACTAAAACCCAAAATATCACATAATGAATTATTATTATTATTTAACGCCCATCAAATCTCAGTATTGAAAGATAACTTTAAAAAGTCATCTGACACAAATTTACATCCAGTACTTGAACCTCTGGAGAACATTCCTAGAAATCATTTATCAATCTTCTCCTAATATAATATTGGGAAGGAGTCACTACCTTCCTCCTACACTAAGTATCATTTAAGCTTTTTCATACATCCGAAACTCAAAATTACATAAACAAGAACTTCCAAGGATGAAAATTTTAGATTATTCATAGTCCCATTTTATGGGAATAAATATTAAAGAGTATCTGTGACATTTTTCTCAACGTGTACCAAGTGGCAGACGAATGAAATACCAAAACCCATTAGCTGGGTCAAATGACTTCCCAAATTATCAGTGTTAATGTCAACAAAGTAGTCCCTCTCTAAAGGGGACTGTAGCAAAACACTCCCCCCCCCCCCCCCCCCCACCGCATAAACTCATTGTACGATTAACTAAATGTTGGGGACTATTTGTGGAACTTTTGCCTTGGGAACCCAGAACTGGAATTTATGACAGTTTCAAAGTATGGTAACCTGAGGCAAAAGAGCCTTCACTGCCAGCAGCCTATAGGAAAGAGAGAAGTAGGCAACTGGGCTGAAACGTTCATAACCCTTTCAAATACACCATTTAGCAAAAAGAGCCTGCTATCCAGAGATATCACCTTGCAGACACCTTAACTGGCTACACACAGGACCTAACCATTACTGTAAGCTATTTGGGTTACAGCTCAAAATATCAACTTTATTTCTGAGCATTAAACAGAACTTTGACTCTTTTTTTCCCTGTCAAATTGTGATGGGGACGAGCTAAATCAGACTCCATGTTCCGATCTGTTTCTTAGACTTTAACCTTTGCTTTTCGTTGCTTTTGTTATTATAAACATACCTAATGGCCTGCCTCAGGGAACCCTGCCCACCTGTGGATGGCTGCAAGAAAGAAGAAACTAACACATCCTCTCTCCGAGTCTGGTCATTCCAGAAGATGCTTTGCAAGACTGATGGCCCTTTTACTTTAATTCACCACCTCTCCCTCTCTGATTCTATAAAAGAAACTGGCATCCAGACCCAGATAAGATGGTTTTCCAGAGACACCGGTCTGCCGACTTTCCGAATAAAGTCGTATTCCTTGCCTCAAGACCTTGTCTCCGATTCATTGGCCTGTCATGCGGCGGGCAAAGCGAGCTTGGACTCAGTAACAAAAAGTTTTATGAGACAAGGACAACTAAGCTAAGATGCCTTGCCATGCAAGATCTCAACTTTTAATGGAGATGTCTTGGTCCATGTTATTTGAATGAAACTGTCGTAATCATGCCAGCAAAATTTATTGAGACTCTTTATATTTCAAAGCCACTGACATAATTTGTGCAAAAGTCCAAAGAACTGCATCCCAAGCTTTAAACAAAAGATATATACAACCAAAAGAATGCCAGTTAAGGTCACAAAGAGTGACCTTATATTTCCTATAATTTCCTGTATTATATAATTTCCTATATTTCCTATAATTCGAGCATGAAATGAATCAATAACAAAAGTGATCCTACAGAAAAGCAGTCAAACTTTCCCTTGTTGACATTTCTACTTCATTGTAGAAATGCATTGTTGTTGTTTTTTTTTAAGAGTAGATGAGGGGCTTCCGTGGTGGAGCAGTGGTTAAGAATCCACCTGCCAATGCAGGAGACACGGGTTCGAGCCCTGGTCCGGGAAGATCCCACATGCCGCGGAGCAGCTAAGCCTGTGCGCCCCAACTACTGAGCCTACACTCTAGAGCCTGCGAGCTACAACTGCTGAAGCCCGTGCGCCTAGAGCCCGTGCTCCACAACAAGAGAAGCCACCGCAGTGAGAAGCCTGCGCACCGCAATGAAGAGTAGCCCCCGCTCGCCGCAACTAGAGAAAGCCTGCGCGCAGCAACAAAGACCCAACGCAGCCAAAAATAAATAAATTAATTAATTAAAAAAAAAAGAAGAGTAGATGAGATTTGATTTTAGAGACATCTTGGCTGCTCAAGATGATACATTTTAAAATATGGATTTTTTTCTAACCTAATATAAAAAACAAATCAATCACTCTATTTTTATAATATCAAACAATTTTTTTTTGGTATTTAGATATAAATCGGCTCTTTGCTATTCTGCTAATCCACAAATACCGGAGGAAGAAAGTTAAGGCTTATAACTGGGAATATAGGTCATCATTTTCAAAAATAATATTTACAGCTCTGAACCCTAGGAAAATGATCAGTTGCCCATTGTCTGAAGGGGCCAAATGCATAATACCAGAAATGCTAAAAGATACTATTTCTGTATCCTTTTTAGATGACTAGGTGAAAATAATAATCCAATATGGTATATTGCCAACCTAAGTTTTTATTCTTAATGCCATTTTTAATATAATTCCTTTTGAGAGACTTTTCCACTCCAAGCACTTTTCTCACCTTCTTCAAAAGCTTCTGGAAATCTCACTCTGCCCATGAAACCTTCCTATCAAGACACATAATGATATATATATAATTTTGCTTTATCAAAATTTTTTTTTCTTTATTGGAGTATAATTGCTTTACAATGGTGTGTTAGTTTCTGCTGTATAACAAAGTGAATCAGTTATACATATACATATGTTCCCATATCTCTTCCCTCTTGCGTCTCCCTCCCTCCCACCCTCCCTATCCCACCCCTCTAGGTGGTCACAAAGCACTGAGCTGATCTCCCTGTGCTATGCGGCTGCTTCCCACTAGCTATCTATTTTACGTTTGGTAGTGTATATATGTCCATGCCACTCTCTCGCTTTGTCACAGCTTACCCTTCCCCCCTCTCCATATCCTCAAGTCCATTCTCTAGTAGGTCTGAAGACACATAATGATATTATCCAACCATTCCATTTAAAAAACAACACCTGGGCTTCCCTGGTGGAGCAGTGGTTAAGAATCCGCCTGCCAGTGCAGGGGACATGGGTTCGAGCCCTGATCGGAAGATCCCACATGCCAGGGAGCAACTAAGCCCATGCGCTACAACTGCTGAGCCTGTGCTCTAGAGCCCGTGAGCCACAACTACTGAAGCCTGCGTGCCTACAGCCCGTGCTCCGCAACACGAGAAGCCACCGCAATGAGAAGCCCGCGCACCGCAACGAAGAGGAGCCCCTGCTCGCCGCAACTAGAGAAAGCCCGCGCGCAGCAACAAAGACCCAACGCAGCCAAAAATAGATAAATAAATTTTTTAAAAAAAGAAATAAAAATAAAAAACAACACCTGGGGCTAGAATTGAATTGGGGGCTTGTCTGTGCCTTGTGGTCACTACAGCCTTAGCAATGACCACAAGGCACAGAAGACACAGTGGTGACAACTAGCTATGGTGACACTGGGCCTGGGCTGGAGTCCCTGGTACAAGTGCCCTGCGGTGCTAATCTCTCACCTCTGTGGCAATACTGCATTTGGGGTTTTTTCTGCCACAGACATACACTGTGCCTGCCAGACTCAATTCCACAGACATCCTGCTTAGCTATCCTCAGAAAACGCAATTAAAATCAAACTTAAAGAAGGCTCGAAAAACCTCGTCTCCTTGCTGAAATACCAAATGAAAGGTCTGTAGAAAAATACAGCCTCTTCTACTTGCACTCCCCCTCCCATGTTTATTTCGTCTGCAAAACTGGGCCACTTATCAGAGACATAACTGGTTGCTGGCAAGAAGCTATCCCCCCAAACTGCAGGGCATACTGGGTGACAGGAGGTGGCAGAAACTCGGAAATCCAGGATAAGTTTCTCACCACCTTCCTGTCCCCAATGCCTAGGAGTCCAAAGACTGACTCTGAACAAGGACTAAACGGACTCAGCCAAAAACTGGGCTTCCCTGGTGGCGCAGTGGTTAAGAATCTGCCTGCCAATGCAGGGGACAAGGGTTCGAGCTCTGGTCCGGGAAGATCCCACATGCCACGGAGCAACGAAGCCCGCATGCCACAACTACTGAAGCCCGTGAGACTAGAGCCTGTGCTCCGCAACAAGAGAATCCATCGCAATGAGAAGCCCGCGCACCACAATGAAGAGTAGCCCCCGCTCGCCACAACTAGAGAAAGCCCACGCACAGCAACGAAGACCTAACGCAGCCAAAAATAAATTAATTAATTTAAAAAAGAGAAAAAAAAGAATTAAGGCAGTTCTCTGGGACCCAATGGACGCAGGTTGGGTGGTGGTTTTAAAATATGACTGCAGGGTCTTTGACGGTTCCTTCCCATCAAGAGGTGGAATGTAAGTCTCCTTCCTTTGAATGTGGGCTGGCTTTAGGGATTTGCTTCTAATGAATAGAACACACCAGAAACAACACTGAGTTACTTCAGAGACTGGGTTAGAAAAGATGACACGGCTTCCATCCAGCTCCCTCTGGGGACATTCACCCTGGGTGGGAACCCGGCCAACAGGCCCTGAGGAAGCGTCCACGTGGGCATTCTAGTCCAGGGCCTCTGCTGAGAGCTCAGCCGAGAGCCAGCATCAGCCACCAGACCTGTGCACGTGGAAGCCTTGGAGACGGCTCTACCCGGCTCCGTCTACACCCGGGAGACACCCCGAGGGAGAACTGACTGAGCCCACAACTCCCAGACCACGCAAGATGAAAGCAATAAGAATAAATGGACATGGTTGTTTTATGCCACTGAGTCTGAGGCAGCTTGCTGGGCAGCAAGAGGAAGAGAAGTAGTGAGGCAGAGGAGCATTTCTGGGGGTTGCAGGTCGAGCCCCGAGCGCCTGTCCCAACTGAGGAGCTCCAGCTGTGCTGAACGGGAGACAACCGGCCTGGACCCGCCCTGGCCAAGGCCCGGAGCTGCACTAACCCAGTAGGGAGCAGGCCTGGACAGCCGCAGAGACAGACCCCAGGTACGCGTCCTCCGCGTAACCATGCTGGGGGCAACGCCACCTCCGGGAGCTCGAGGCTGCAGCCTGTGACCCTCGGAGCGGTCCCCACTGCTCCTCTGTGTTCAGGCCCGGACCGAGGGCGTGAGTCCTGCAGCTCCTCCACGCAGGTCCCTCTGAGTTCCGGGAGGGGAGGCCCAGCTGCAGAGCCAGCGGCGCAATTAGAACCGCTGAGCTGGAGGCCCGCGAGGCCACCGAGGGCGAGAAGAAACACCCAAGCGCTTCCCACCTGAAGCTACTGAAGCACGCGTGGGAATCAGATCTGCAGCCCTGCTCATCATTCAGTTCCCTGGCACACCAAGAGCTAAATAATTTACTAATGCTTCTTTTCTTTAGAAAACTTTAACTCTCTAAAAGGAAACAGAAAAACAATGGCAGGAAGCTTTGCAATCCTCTCTAACATGACTGCTGTGAAAAGGGCAAATGTGTTATTTCACGTAGTGAAACTCCACCTGCTGGGAATTGAGGATTATGCCCTCAATACTTATCAAAGGCATGAAGCACATCATATAACCCTTTGCAACAGAATAATTTAAGCAGTTTTCATAATGTTGTATCACAGACAAAGAACCCCAACTGTGGCCACCAATTTCATGTTAACTAAAATTTTTCTCACCTTTCTGGAAAATGAACAGGTCTGGTAAAAATTACTAATCTTGGAAAACCATCATTTTATGCTAAAAGTGTAAGACTGGAATTCCTACTTTGAATGCAAAAAATGGAAATGCTTTGTAAGAACGAGAACTCCATATTGCTGTGGAGATAAGACCCTGTTAAAGTAGTTTAAGGTAAAAGTGAAAGATACTGAAGTAACTCTTTCCCTACCCACGCTGTACTGCACCTTCTAACTGTGCTGCTGCACTTAGGTCCCTCTGGCTCTTGCTTGGATTCTCGTTGTTTCTCCGTGTCTTAGTTACCTGACATACAAGACAAAGCTAACAATACCATCCACCCTGAAAAGGGGGTCTCAAGGAACGCAGATTAAAAAGGACTACAAAGCACTTCATAAATATTTAGATTTTTAAAGCCCTCGTTTGCCAAGTCCGCGGAATTCTCTCCATTTCATTACTTAAAACTCGAGTTGGCAAAGTTGTGATTTAAAATTTTTCATCTAGATGATTTACCTTTGTTGGTTTGTCCATTCTCCTTCTGGGATGAAAGAAGTTCAGGAAAACAGGCATTCAGGAGGCAGAAACTCAGGGTATCTCACATTGTGTTGGCCAATCTGAGAAAGAGCCCCAGCGTGGTAAAAAAGAAATCTCAGGACAGGGAAGGGCGCTTCTTAATGTTGCTATAAATAACTAAGACAGTTACCGACTTCTCGATTTTTGGGCGACTCATGACTCACAGATAAATCCTCCTCTATGCACCTCAAGAACCACTCTGTGAGTCCAACAGCCCCTAACTGGCCTCCTTCCCCCTTCAAAAACCTTCCCCACAGCTACCAAGACGTTTGACTAAAAGTGCAAATCTGAATTCATACCCTTTAACGCTGTAACTTCAGTGCTAAAACGTTAGCCTAAGGAAATTGAGAATGGGATGAAGAGAGCATGGTGCGGTAACTACAGCCACAGACTCTGGCACCAGACTGCCTCCTGGGTTTAAATCTCAGCTTCCACACATCTGGCTGCATGTCTGATAGCAAGGTATTTACCTGTTTTATTTGGGTTTTCTTAATTAAAATATATATTTATTTATTTATTTATTTTTGGCTGCGTTGGGTCTTCGTTGCTGCGCGCGGGCTTTCTGTAGTTGCGGCGAGCGGGGGCTACTCTTGGTTGCGGTGCGCGGGCTTCTCATTGCGGTGGCTTCTCTTGTTGCGGAGCTTGGGCTCTAGGTGCGCGGGCTTCAGTAGCTGTGGCATGTGGGCTTCAATAGTTGTGGCTCACGGGCTCTAGAGCACAGGCTCAGTAGTTGTGGCACATGGGACTAGTTGCTCCGCGGCATGTGGGATCTTCCCGGACCAGGGCTCAAACCTGTGTCACCTGCATTGGCAGACGGATTCTTAACCACTGCGCCATGAGGGAGGTCCCTGGGTTTTCTTAATTTTTCTGGTAACAGCTTTATTGAGATGTAATTCACATATTATATAATTCACCCATTCAAAGTGTACATTTCAATGGTTTTCAGTACATTCACTGAGTTGTGCAACCATCACTACAGTCGGCTGTGGAACATTTTCATCCTCCAAAAAGGAAACGCTGTGCCCGTCAGCAGTCACCACCACCCCCCCCCCCCCAGGCCTAGGCAACCACTGTCTACTCTCTGTAGATTTGCCCCCTCTGGCCCCTTCATACAAATGGAATCATACAATATGCAGCCTTCTGGGTCTGGCTTCTTTCATTTGGCATCATGCTTTCAAGATTCATCCATGTTGTAGCACAGATCAGTAATTCACTCACTTTTATTGCCAAATAATATTCCGTTATATGGACAGACCACATTTGGTTTATCCATTCATCAGTCGATGGACATCTGGGTTGTTGGCACTTCTTAGCTATTTCAAATAATGCTGCTGTGAACATTCATGTACAAGTTGCTGTGTAGACATATGTTTTCATTTCTCTTGAGTATACAGCTAGGAGTGGAACTGCTGGGATGTAGGTAATTTCTATGTTTAAACTTTGTGAAGACAACCTATTTTTGAAGAATATTTAATGATATGAGGAAATTCTCTCTTCATTTGATAAAAAATACTTTAAAATACACATACATATAGCTGTCTATCCTCGTTTATTGTAAACATTACATACTTTGGGGTGTATGTATGTACACAAATGCATTTCTGTGCTTTCCAAATTTTCTATAAGGAATATGATCAATTTTATAATCAGGAATAAAAAAAGAGTGTTTTTTTGTTTGTTTGTTTAGAAATGTAAACATAACCATGCTATTCTTCTCCTTAAAATGGTTCAAAGGCTCCTCATTACTTACGGGGCCTCATAGGAACCTTCGTGCCCTGGGCCTGCCTAATCTCTGACTCTCTCTCTCAACTCTTCTGCTCCAGCAATACTGAATGCTTCATAGTTTCCCAAACATACAGGCTCAGTGCCTTTGCACGAGCTGTTCCCTCTACCTGGAACTCCTGTCCCTCATTCTATCTGCCTCACAGACTCCCATTGTACTGTTCAAAACTCCAACTTGCCTGAGACAACTATGTCTTGGCCTTTTCTTTGTGTCCCTAATTTCTAGCACAATATTCAACCTAATATATGCGTTGAACTGAACTCCAAATATTTCCACACGACAAGGGAAAGAAAGGAATAATGTCTATAGTTACCTGCTAGACTTCAGTATATTTGCTTCAAAGCATGTTGAACAGGATAAAAGGTAACAACTATTTGCAAACTATAATACTAACAGCTAACAGTCAGTAACACAAGCGCTTCCATGTGTTGGGCTGTTTTAAGCAAGTTTTTCACGTATTAACTCAATCCTCATATTATTCCAATGAAATGGGTGCTATTATTAATATAACTAATATGATTTACTACGTAAAAAATTTCTTTTAGAATCTTTACATCATCCCCATTACCTTTTTAAGGAGAAACGCTTTTTAAAAGTGTATTCAAGTAATCATAAACCAAGTTGGAAAAGTCCTAATTTCACTGAAAACTGTCCTTTTATATGGAACTCTAAGAGGGAAAAGAATTGGGTATGCAAACATAATGGTATGTGGGCAGAGGGTAGTATTGGAACAAAACCTTAAAGGATATAAAAGCAGAGAGGAGCGCTGTACTCAGCCCGATGGTGGGCGGTCTCAAGGCGAGGCTGAGGACTTGAGTACGGGCCACAGGGAGCCACCAGAGGCTTAGGAAGCTGAAGCAGGAGAAACACGCCATGAAATCCCAGGGATTTCAATTCAAAGAGTTCAATTAGGAAAAGAGAGTCCAGTGCTTTGGAGTTAGAACGGAAGCAGAAGGTATTATGCAGCACAGTGGCCTAAATGTTTTATTAAATTAAACAAAACAAACACCAACCTTACAATTCAAAATGCTATATTCTTGTTATGAAATAACTTTTGATACATTCTTGCTCAGAACAAAAGGAGATGAACGTCCTTAGAGACCCACGAGCTTTGGGAAATCAGCCTCCCACGGGCTGGGCGATCCGTGACATTCTTCCCCGGACAAGCTCCATTTACACCTGCTGCCTGGTCCGCTGTCCGGTCAGTGTTCCCTTTTTACTCTCAAAAGTGTCCCTATTTAAACTGGATTGTGGTGACGGCTGCACAACTCTATCCATTTGCTAAAAATCATTAAACAATGTGCGTACCGCGGGTAAATTTCACAGTGTGTAAATTACAGTTGTTTTTTATTTATTTATTTTTAACATATTTATTTATTTATTTGGCTGTGCCGGGTCTTAGTTGTGGCACTTGGGATTTCTAGTTGCGGCATGTGGGATCTAGTTCCCTGACCAGGGATCGAACCCGGGCCCCCTATGTTGGGAGCACGGAGTCTTAGCCACTGGACCACCAAGGAAGTTCCAACAAAGTTGTTTTTTAAAAGTCCTAATTTGAGGCTTCCCTGGTGGCGCAGTGGTTGAGAGTCCGCCTGCCGATGCAGGGGACATGGGTTCGTGCCCCGGTCGGGGAAGATCCCACATGCCGCCGAGCGGCTGGGCCCGTAAGCCATGGCCGCTGAGCCTGTGCGTCCGGAGCCTGTGCTCCACAACGGGAAAAAGTCCTAATTTGAGTGACAAGTTATATATGACTTGTCCATACGCCACGGCCTCAAGGCCTTAAAAGTGACTAGCTGATCTTCTGCGAAGGACAATTCTTCCAAAGAGTTATTTTTCAGGAAGACAGACTTTTTTTTTTCCTACTCAGACAGCTTCTCAGCACATGACATGAAAATAGGACCCTCGCTGCGTCTCAGAGACCCAACGCCATAGAAGTCAATCCTTTGCAGCAGTGGTCCCCAACCGTTCTGGCAGCAGGGACGGTTTCGTGGAAGACAATTTTTCCACGGATGGTGAGGGCGATGGTGCGGGTGGTGATGTGAGCCATGGGGAGCGGCGATGAAGCTTCACTCACTCGCCCGCCGCTCACCTCCTGCTGTGCAGCCCGGTTCCTAACAGGCCACGGACTGGTTGGCACGCTCCCATTAACGCTTAATTCGCTCTTAAGTATGAAAGCAGCACGACCACAACTATCCCTGTTTGAGGACACCTAGGCCAGTGAGCTGCTCTAACACCATAGGTGGCCTCCATATGCTTCAAAAGGATACATATAATGTTAAAAGCTTCGGCGTGTTACTGGCTTTAAAAATTAAAGCCAGAAACTTTTCCAACTTCAACTTTAATTCTGGAGTCCAAGGATCCTGAAGGAAAGGAAAAAAAAAAACAAGGAAAAAAAAGAAAAGCACTAGATCATTAAATGCCAACAAACATTGTCAAGTTGTGGCCTTTAGGGTTAAATAACTCCACCACAGTTACTGAAATCAGAAGCAAGATGTCTTGCCAGTGGTGTGATGCTGTAAAAAACAGGTTTTAGGACATTTCACCAATTCACTTATAGAAGATTCGAGAGCCCACAGCAGGAGGAAAGAAGAGAGTACTTTCATATACAGAGAAAAAATAACCCTGTACATGATTTGAATTTTTCATGTGATTTAAACACAAGCCTGATAAGTAACCTTATTATGTTGAATACCAAAAATAATGCAGTATGGTTTAGGCATATGTGGCACTGGCAGGAATACACAATTATCGCTAAGTTACTGAGAGTCTCCAGAAGAAGAAGACTCATTTCCATAAACCTCATCCAGACAAGAAAAACAGAAAGAAGCTGTTATCTGCCTCAAATACTCCATCACGTCCAGCATCATGACGTACATCTAGTTTGATCTGCTCCTTAAAAATAAATTATTTATCTCAAATAATGCTCATTGAGAAGGAAAAAATAATGACTCACGTAGTAAAAGAATAAGTGTCACAAGCAACGATCTTTCTCAGGACAATTTTTCTGAGTCTTCAGACAAAAGTATCCGCCACCTAAACCAAGAAGTTCCACTAGAAAGAAGCTCTGCCACTAAAAACTCATGTCCACTTACCTCTGAGATCCTGCCCCATCTCCCCCAGATCTGCCCATCCTTCCCCATTTCTCCCCCCAGCTCTAATCCTCATCCACGCCTCCCACGCCACCCCATCAGTCCCTCCAGTGCGTTGTCTGACCCTTTGAAAAAACACTGCCAGAAAAGCAGAAAAGTCTGATATTTTAAAAAGATTTTGTAATTCCCCGACACAGCATGATGACTTCATTTCTCATGTGTCTGTTGTGGGTTGAATTGTGCCCCCTAAAAAGACATGTTGAAGCCCTAATCTCCTCAGAATGTGAGGCCAGGGGAACGGGGACGTTGCAGATGGAATTAGCTATTAGTGTAAGCTCTTAATCCAATATGACTGCTGTCCTTATAAGAAGAAGGGAATTTAGACACAGACACAGAGAGAAGATGGCCACGTAAAGACAGAGCAGAGATCTGGAATTATTCAACCACAAGCCAATAGACACCTGAGGCTACCGGAAGCTGGAAAAGGCAAGGAAGCATCTTCCCCTAGAAGCTTCGGAGAGTGCACGCCCCTGCCGATACCCTGATTTCAGACTTCTGGCCTCCTAAACTGTGGGACAATAAATTTCTGTTCTAAACCACCCGGTCTGTGGTCCTTTGCTATAGCAGCTGCAGGAAACTAATAGCGTGCTCCAGCTCAAGGCTCTCTGTGCTCAACCATATAGAAAAGAATCTCAGGAAAGGTCTGCTAGATTGGCCAACATAAACGAAGACATCTTAAAAAACAAAACAAAATAAAATATGTGGGTATCCCTAGACACACTACAGTGAAATTATACAACCTTAAAGGCCAGAGAAAAAAGACAGACCACGTACAAAGGAACAGCAATTAGACTGACGGCCAACTTCAAAATTGCAACAGTGGGAGCCAGGAGATGAAATAAAAATACCTTCAATGTCCCAAAAGAAAGTAACTGTCGGTTCCAATAAAGATGTTAAAAAGAAAAAAAAAAAAGAAAGCAACTGTTGGGACTTCCTGGCAGTCCAGTGGTTAAGACTCTGCACTCCCACTGCAAGGGGCACGGGTTCAATCCCTGGTAGGGGAATTAAGGTCCCACATGCCGCGTGGCCAAAAAAAAAAAGAAGAAAAGAAAGGAACTGTAAACCTAGTATTTTAACCCTATCTGAGAAAGCAATAAAGATGTTTTCAGACAAACAAGAACTGAAAGAAGGGATCCTCAACTAAAGGAGATTTTAAAGGAATGTATTTAAGGTAGAGGAGAAAATGATCCCAGATGGAAGGTCCTCAGCGCAAGATGGAGTGGTAAGCAAACATACTGGCAAACCTAAAGGTAAATCTATACACATACTGACTGCATAAAATAATAAAAATTTCAAATTTGTGTGGTTAAAGTATATAACTAAAATATTTGATAATAATAGCACGTAAGTTGGGAAGGAGATAAATGAGGTTAATGCATTCTAAGGTCCTTGTAATGGTCAGGAAGAGAATAAAGACATTAACTTTAGATTTTATTATGTACACTGAAGTATCTGTGATGACCACTGAAAGAATATATTTAGAGAGTAGGGCTTCCCTGGTGGCGCAGTGGTTGAGAGTCCGCCTGCCGATGCAGGGGACACAGGTTCGTGCCCCGGTCCGGGAAGATCCCCCGTGCCGCGGAGCGGCTGGGCCCGTGAGCCATGGCCGCTGAGCCTGCGCGTCCGGAGCCTGTGCTCCGCAACGGGAGAGGCCACGACAGTGAGAGGCCCGCATACCGCCAAAAAAAAAAAAAAAAAAAAAAATAGAGAGTAGCAAAAGGAAAAAAAATGGAATAAAATGACTCTCCATGAACACTGATGGTCTCTAAATTCCTGAACTCTGAAGAAGAACTTGGCCTCTGCCTTGGAACATCAGACCTGCTGCGGCCTCAGAGGGACCCTTCCCTGACGCTGCCGGCTCATCCTCACCGTGATCTAAGCTGTAGCCACGCTGCCATGTCATAATTCTCATAAACAGAAGCCTTGACTGTGAGAACTTTCACAACTTTCTAACCGTTTCATATTTTCAACCTTCTAGGAGAAGACGGTAAAACTAAATTTGGACTGACCAAAGAAACAAGCACAGAATTCAGCTGTGCTACTATACAACAATCCGGCTTTGATGAGCTCAGTCAACGACCTGACCTTCAGTTTAGCAGCTACTATTCAGGGGTAATGAAATTTGTTTTACTGAATTATAGCAGAAACTGAAATGTACTGAGCTTGGAAGAACTGCATCCGCCGTTCAATGGCAGGGGAGTAAGCACCATACAGATTCTTGGAAACAGAGCGAGATCTTTAGAAAAAGTATCTCGTTATATCAAAACATTTGTCTCTAAATACCTTTCAATAAACCTCTCAGTGGGACATACTAATTTTACTAAGTCAACAAAAATTACCTTAATAGGTAAATCTTATTCATAAATATTACTCTAAAATGTCAACTAAAATGAAGTGTAACGATTAAAAGAGCTATAGGCAAATAGTCTGATGGTAATATAGTACACAATCAGGTAACCAAATATATACCAAGTAAGTGAGAATTTTAACACAAATCAAAATATGCATAGCCAGTGATTGTGTAAAGCAGCCTAGTTTTTTTTCAGGCTACTAATTTTCATTGTAATTGAATAAGTTATTGTTTCAATACCGCAGAAGTATACACAGAATGATTTGAGAGGTTAGTATATTTTAAAATATTTTGTCAGTCTGGGTTAACAAGTCTTGGTGCAACAACAAAAAAGCACACTTTATAGCACAAGAAAAGTTTGTTAAAGCAAACTACCTGTACATTCTTTTAAAATACAACATAACATAAGCAAATTTTAGCCTTTTTACAGCATCATTCAGAAAGCACCAATGTATACAAGGTGAGACTGCCATGCTGCCCAGGATCTGAGACAAGGTTCGGAGGTGGTCACTTACCTGGAAAAGCTCTTTAAATGAGGGGTGGACCATGGGATTGGGAACAAAAGGCAGGGCATAGAAAGGGAGAAACTCCGTGGTCTGGCTCAGCGCTGCCCCTTTGGTCTCCAGGTAGGTTTTGAAATAAGAAATCCTTTCATCCAGTTCCTCTTTGTCCTGCGAGGAAGGAAGGATGCTCTTTTGAGATCTCCTGCTTGAGGCCAGCTCACCTGTTCACCTGTCCTCTCTCCGAGGCTCCTTCAGTTCCCGCCACGTCGCTGGCATCCTCCCCGTCTGGCCCAGCCTGCGTGCCGTCACCAGTCATCCTAACATCACTCCTATTTCGCCCCTTCGTGAAACTGTCAGGAATATCAGAGAACTAGACATATGATACACACAGTTCAAATGCTGCCTTTTCAATCTATCGTTACCATTTTCTCATATCCTTAAGATTCTTCATAAACATCATTCTTAATGGCAGGACGAAACCTCATCTCGTGGGTCTATCATAATTTATTTAGCCAATTCCCCCATTATTAGATATGTACATTGTTTTCATAGCTCAGATATCAGAAATAACCATTTGTCTGCGTTGCTGTGATTTCCTTACGAGAGGTTTTTAAGGGTGAACAGTTACTGTTTTTAACATGGAACGCTTCAGGAATTTGCATGCCATCCTTGCGCAGGGCCATGCTAATCTTCTCTGTGTCGTTCCAATTTTTTTTTTTTTTTAGTATATGTGCTGCCGAAGAGAGCACTTAAAGGTGAATAGTTTTTTGAAATGGAAGTTTTCCATACCATCATTCCTTTCCTTTATCAGGCTAACTAAGAAGTGATCCCGCCTGCTTCGCTGCTTCCAGGTGTAACCCCAGGCAAGTCGGGTCCCCCGCCAGGGTTTCCATTTTCTCCTGGGCCTCAATGAGAAGGTCCACCCTGGCCTCGCCTGTTACGTCCCTCACAGCCTCATACACAGGCCAATTCTTCTCATCAGTGCATCTCACTTCACCTACACCGTGAAGCCCACCGGACTTAAAAAATTTATTGATCTATCTTACAGAAAAATGGAAAAATTAGAAAATAAAAATAAATGCAAAGAAAATGAAAAGTCTCCCACAACGGCACCCACAGGAGTCCTATCCTAAGGAACAGCCTTCCAAGAATGGCTACCACAATGTGCTGTAAAGCTGCTCCTCTACCACTGAGCCTTCCTGTGGCCCCCTGACATTTGATAAGTTAACACAGGTCCTGGGAGCAGTAGCCAAGGCGTGGAGAAGCCACGAAACAAATGTGCGTGGTCCGATGTCAGCCTGGCCTGCTCCCCTTCTGTCATTCTCTCCGTGCTCCAAGGTTCACCTGCAGAGAAGTTTGCAGCTGCTCCCCTCTCCCCTTCACAGTTCCAGTCCCACACCTGCAGGAAAAGACTGCAGAAGCTAAATTCAACTTATCACTCAAATGAACTTTCACAGACGGGCATACCATTTTCCCACTGTTTAAGCTTAAATTTATCTTCTAATATATGGTCGAAAATGTGGTCTAAACACGTATTTTCTTAGACATACATGTCGAGGTATTCAGGAAAATGATGTAGCTTTCATTACAGAAGTGATTAACTTTCCATGCAAATTAGAAAATAAACTGCTGGGAATGAGATAGAAAATCATTCATCAGGATGTAAGACACCTACTCCTTAGAAGCAATATGGTAAAATGGCCACAAAACTAAACTAATCCTCATTTGCAAAACATAACACATTCTCCTTTAACACACCATTTGGACCAACCCACGCCGTAAGGTGAACCTACAGGCCTCCCTGTGGAGTGTTTCAGAAGATAGATGGCAAAGTGGATGTGTAGGTAGAATTCCAACTTCTGGGCGAGGGAGTCGCCAGCCCGGATGGAACTGGGGATGTGCCCCTCCCACAAATCGAAGAACACCTTCTGGTCTCCACTGTCAAACGCAGCAAGGAGGTCCTTCTGTGGAGAAGACATCAGAGTGAAGCCTGGTCATAGGGGTGCCCCTTCTCTCAACACCCCGAATCCTCACACCCTCCCACTACCTTGGATACCGGTATACTCCATCGTTTCAGTGTGAGCAGAATTAAGTCTCCTTTTCAGAGGTAAGGGATAGGGAAATAGAGACCCAGAGGGCTTCAAACTGCCTAGGCTGAGATTCCTACAGACCGACCCTGGATTTCCACTGCTCTGCAACATCAAATCTGAGCACTCTAAAGAACAGACACAACATTTAAGGTCTCTGAGATGGAAGGAATCA
This sequence comes from Monodon monoceros, assembly GCF_005190385.1. NCBI lineage: Eukaryota > Metazoa > Chordata > Mammalia > Artiodactyla > Monodontidae > Monodon > Monodon monoceros. Next base: position 8,590,601 of record NW_021703772.1, read on the forward strand.
GGCATAGGCCAAAGATTGAGCCCAGAGACTCATAGGCAAGGGAATACACTGAGGTCGCCCTTTGGACCTGCTGACCCACTGCACGCAACTGATGAGAACAGGCCAGGCCCAGAGCCCAGCCAGGCCTCAGTGGAACAACCTCATGCCTATGGCAAGTTGCTGACACCACAACTGCCAAGTCCCTGAGCGCCTGGGAGCTCAGCCACACGGAACAGTCGATCCCAGGCCTGGGAGGTGGGTGCTGTCACGTGCCCGCTGTTGCTAGAAGCATGTCTGGCGGAGAGGGCAGTGTGGGAAGCAACCATAGAGCCCAACACATGCAGGTAGTGACTGCCCGGGCCCTCCCGTTCCAGGAACAAGGAAGCCTGGGCTGGAGATGGAGGAGGGCGCACAGGCCCGGCACCAACCCGACCTCGGAGCTGTGCCAGTCTGACTATGTGGGGCAGAGACAGCTTCCCGACTCGCCATGCAATAGCTGAAACAGAGAATTCTGGAGAAAGGTGGTGGCAGTTCCCATGTCACCTGTCTCACAGGAAAAATGACAACTGACCCGTCACAAACAGCTGCTGTGTAATCTTGCAGATTTAGGTATAAGGCAGAATCACAAGGACTTCCTGTGACTCATATTGTCTTCCTTTTTGTATCAAATGCCCAAGATCCTCAGACCTACATTTTGTGCTCAGCTGCAAAAGCTTTTCTCGGAGTGCATTTTCTATAGAATCACCAGTTCCCCAACCCATCACCACCACTATTTACCACCATTATTTGGTCATTGTTCTTTTATACTTTTTTTAATGGTTTTACATTTTTTCTGTAAAACTGTCTTTTTTTTTTTAAGGTTACACATTCTATTTGTTTATAATCAAACTTTTTAACATTATAAAATAGAAGTGTACAGAGAACAATGTTACATTGTTTGGTCATCCTTAAGCCAAAGACATTCACTGATAAGGAATCTTCCACTGTGAATCTTACAAAAATGTTCTCTACGTGACGTGACCAAGAACAACTGTCTCTGAATATTACCTTAGTCTGGAAGGGATTGGCATACATTTGAAAGAAACTCAGAATGTTTCAAAATAAGCCCTACAGTGAAATTCTACCTCTTCAAAACTGGCCTCTTTCTGTCTCTCAGCCCTGGAAACAGCGAAGGACAGCTGGTCAGCAACTGCAGGCAGGGCGGGTAGCAAAGTAAAGCAGAGGCAGCTAAGCACCGCCACCTCTGGAAGAAACTGGGGGAGCCTGGCCAGAGGATCCCCTTTTCTTGTCACTGACTGATGCAAAGGTGGAGGGGAGCCTCCCAAGGGTGTGCTGCTGAGGCCCGGCCCCGCCCCAGGCTCACCTCGGCTGAGCTCTGAGCGAACCCCACGAGCCACTCTGGGGAGGACTGTCCTGCGAGAGGTCCAGTGACTGTGTGAATGAGGTGACCGCAGACTCTCGTGGGTATTTTAAAGCTTGGAGTCAAGGTACTTTCATAAATGGCTTGGCAAAGGAAGTCTATGTGTCCAATGGCCCATCTACACTTTATTCTAAACTCTACCTTTGTAGACCTGGGACTACAAACCTTTGCTGTGCCATTATACTCCCAATTTATGAATCATATTCTGTACCTGGAAATGGTCCCTGCGTTTAAAGTAATATCTACACATAGAGCAATCCAGTGTTACAACTCATAGGGTCACAAAATATTAACTTCTCAGATGTAAACCATGATCACAGCCAGCATTATGAAGATCAGGAAATTTACATACCACCAATAATCACCTATAAACACACACACACACACACACATTCTTACAGAACTGTGCTTAGGGAAACTCTCCCTTTGCTGAGTGCCAACTTCACAAATGTCCCTAAGTCACTGCTCCAGGTATTATTGTTTGGGAAATCTGTAATGGCAGGACACAGCTGTTTATTGAATGAGCAGAAAAGACAGGCTTCTCACTATCAGAAAGTTTCAAGGTCTTTCAAGTTAAGTACAGCCTCTGTTTCCATGTCTAATAATGACTAGATTCTTGTTTCACGTTCTGAAAAGTGTGCTCCAGGGTTGGGAGCTATCATCAGGCTGCCCGATGCATCACTGACAGAAGAGCCTGCGTCTGAAGCGGTGGCAGCTCAGAATCCAGGTGCGTGAGGACTGGAGGGGCACTGGGTCGGGGGCCATTGCGACGGTGCCCCTGCTCAATGGTACCCCGTGCCAGGCCACTGGGGAGTCAGGCTGTGGCCTGACCTCCAGCTACTCAGTGGGACTCTCAAACAGAGTCTCATATTTTTCTTAGAAGTATGTATATTGAAACAAATAAATTTATTAAAATAATAAAATCACGCAAATCTGAAATACGCTGCCTCAGGAAACGGTATGTTCTCTTGTCACTGGATGTATTCACGGTGAATCAATCACTTACCTAGAATGTTACAAATGGGGTGGAGCATCAAATAATGGTTGAAATGAGGACTTTTAAGATCCTGTCTAACCCTGAGAGTTGAGGACCATGTAATACCTGCCCTTTGCAGCCCACTGCCACAGGCTCACCGCTGCCCAGGCCTTGCTTTGAAAGGATGCTGCCTTGCATATGGCTCTTGCTCCCTGCCCCCTCCGACCTCCCCGAACTAGAAGGCAAGCACCATGAGGGCAGAGATTTTGTTTTGTTTTGTTCATTGCTGTGTCTCCAGTACCTGGAATTCATAACCTAAAACTCCTCAGAATGGGGACCACATTAGTCTTAGTTTCTAAGCATTGCACGGTTTCTTCTTGCCAAGAAATGTATGTGAAAGATCTTATGTTGCCACCCATTTCCTAGGATACAGAGATTTGAAAATGACATTGCTCATTTATCCATAAACATCTGTACAGTCTAAGAGTCGCTGTGCCCCGGTCCCCGGAAATAGTCCAACATTCTCTAATGGCAGCACTTCTTACAAATTTGGAGCATCTTGATTATCTACAGAAATCAAAAAAAGTAAAATGTTACCTGGATTATCGATGATTTGGAGTCCCTTAAAGAGCCACATGCTGATTTAGATAACGGTTTTCCTTTTATTTTGCATTCTTTTGAAAATGTTTTCAAGGTGTCTTCAAATTCGGCAAAATCTAAATACTATTTAAAAAAGCGCATAAATGTATATATATTTCTCTGTTTTAACATCAGCAAAGTAACCATCTTTGATGTAATTGTACCAGCTCAATATTATCGCAAAATTTATAATGGGGTTAATGAACTGTCATCTTTGGGAGAAGCAATTTGGGATCCAGCTTAGAATTTACTTACTGACATGCACACTAAAAAACTAGAAAGACAGTATCATAGAAAACATTTATTTACAGCAAATAAATTTGTTTTTAGAAGGAAAATGTGAGCTGCATTATAATTTATGTTTTAATTTTGGCCCCGTCGCATGGCTTGCGGGATCGTAGTTCCCCAACCAGGGATCGAACCCATGCCCTCGGCAGTGAAAGTGCAGAGTCTTAACCACTGGGCCACCAGGGAATTCCCTTATTATAATTATTAATAGAAAATAAGATGATATGTGCAGCAGCCTGAAAAAGGCAAAAGTGATCAAAGGACCTGATGGCTTTGGGTCTAAGTAGGTCTCTGGGAATTTGTTACTTGAAACAGAGGGATTAGAGGTAATGCTTGCCCCTAAGAACAAAAGGTAAGTCATTAAAAGATGGGCAAAGTCATCAGCCACCTTCAAGCACTAATGATCCCCGCCCACCCCGTCCTGAAACGCCCCCTGCCTTGTGTTAGTGACATGCATTACTTCTACTGCTGCTCTCCACTCTTCTCCGCCCTTCTTTACAGTTTGTGTCGGTCGTAACTTTCTGTTTCCACCTCCTCTAACTGTGGCTATTTCTCCAGGCCCTATCCACAATCCTCTGCTGTGACAGCTTGGAAAATTTATTCACGATCACACCAAATTCCAAAGCTGCATTCCCAGGGTGGATGCCGTATCCCTGCTCCACGGCCATGTCTCTCAACGCCTAATGGACAGTTCAACCACACAGTAAAACAGTAGCAACCATTTCTTTAGCACCAACTCCATGCCAGCCCCTGCTAAAGGCAGTAGAGAATACCAAAAAGCATACGGTGTGGGTCTCATCCTTCAAAAGCTTTCAGCGTAGGACACCTAAATGTCCATCAATAGGCAACAAGTTAAATGATGATGCAGCCACTCAGTGAAATACTCCACGGCGTTCAGAGGTGTGAGGCAGATCACAGGGAGAGGGTCACACTGTCTACTGCTGACACATGAAAGGCAAGCTGCAGAACAATGCGTGTGGCATCACCACGTTTTGCAAAACAAACTATAGTCGCGTGAATACATTTTGAATACTCATAGAAAAAAGTCTGGAAAGGTAATATACTAAGCCATTGACAGTGGTCACTGCAGGAGGGCAATTCACTGTTTATGCTTCTATACCGTTTGAATCTGTTACCATGAGCATGTGCTGTCTTTATAACTTTCTTTAAAGGAATTCTAAAAAGCAGCTTTACAATTTCAGTTTAGTTATGAAAGCAAAATATAAATACATGGAAAATTATAAAAAGGAAAACAGATAACTGTAATGTAATGATAGAAACATTACAAGGCATTACAGAATTTCCTGCATTGTAAAATACAAGTTTTCAAGATCTTTTTCTGTGACCCGTGTTTTGTAAAACATACCTCTTTCACTAGTCCAAGTAATTCTGATTCATGAGCCAGAATGTCCCCCATATTGAACCGTTACTGTTAATTCTCACAGCAAAAATTTCTACAAGGCAAAAACATAAGACAAAGGCTATCATTCCAACTGTCTGTAAAATAACAAAAAGATAGCTGTAGTGGGCAGAATAATGGCCCCCATGTCCTAATCCCCAGAACCTGTGAAAATATTAGGTTGCATAGAAGGGGTGGATTAAGGCTACAGATGGAATTAAGGTTGCTGATCAGCTGACCTTAAAATAGGGAGAGTAGCCTGGATTATCTGGTGGACCCAACATAATCACAGGGGTGCTCATCAGGGAAAGAGGGAAGCAGGAAGGTTAGCATCAGAGTGACGCAGTGGGAGAAAGACTCAACCCGCTGTTGCTGGCCTTGAAGATGGAGGAAGGGCCGGGAGCCAAGGAATGCGGGCGGCTTCTAGAACCTGCGAAAGGTAATCAACTGATTCTCCTCTGGAGCATCCAGAGAGGAACAAGCCCTGCCAACACCTTGAGTTTAGTCCAGTGAGACCCATTTCAGCCTTCTGACCTCCAGAACTGTAAGACGATAAATCTGGGTTGTTTTAAGCCACTACATTTATGGTAATTTATTACAGTAGCACTAGGAAATACAGTGGCTAAAGTCAAAAGTAATTCTCTCTTCTATGACAACTACTTAAAATGAACATGATCAAGGACTGGAGGGTGGTATAAATGAGACAGTCAAGGATTGCTGGTGAGAGGGAGGAAGATTATTTTTCTAACGTGCTATCACATGGTATGTGTAATTCAAACAGTCGAAAGCATAAAGTGTATTTAGAACAAAATAGAGTGTAATGATAAAGTCAATTCATTTACTTTAAGAAAGGATATGCACTAGAATTAGTCTCATGGAAAAAACACAGAGTCACTAATCCCTCGCTCTGCTTCCAAGTAAAAAACATTAAACCCGGAAATAGAGTCACAGATGTAGAAAACAAACTTATGGTTACCAGGAGGGAAAGTGGGGGGACGGATAAACTGGAAGATTGGGATTGATATATACACAATACTATATGTAAAATAGATAACTAATAAGGATCTACTGAATAGCACAGGGAACTCTACTCAATACTCTGTAATGACTTATATGGGAAAAGAATCTAAAAAAAGAGTGGATACATGCATATGTATAACTGATTCACTTTGCTGTACGCCTGAAACTAACACAACTCTGTAAATCAACTATACTCCAATAAAAAATACAAAATAAAAAGTTTCTAAAAAATGCAAAACATTATTCAACATAGTTTTGGAAGTTTTAGCCACAGCAATCAGAGAAGAAAAGGAAATAAAAGGAATCCAAATCGGAAAAGAAGAAGTAAAGCTGTCACTGTTTGCAGATGACATGATACTATACATAGAGAATCCTAAAGATGCTACCAGAAAACTACTAGAGCTAATCAATGAATTTGGTAAAGTAGCAGGATACAAAGTTAATGCACAGAAATCTCTGGCATTCCTATATACTAATGATGAAAAATCTGAAAGTGAAATCAAGAAAACACTCCCATTTACCATTGCAACAAAAAGAATAAAATATCTAGGAATAAACCTACCTAAGGAGACGAAAGACCTGTATGCAGAAAATTATAAGACACTGATGAAAGAAATTAAAGATGATACAAATAGATGGAGAGATATACCATGTTCTTGGATGGGAAGAATCAACATTGTGAAAATGACTCTACTACCCAAAGCAATCTACAGATTCAATGCAATCCCTATCAAACTACCACTGGCATTTTTCACAGAACTAGAACAAAAAATTTCGCAATTTGTATGGAAACACAAAAGACCCCGAATAGCCAAAGCAATCTTGAGAACGAAAAAAGGAGCTGGAGGAATCAGGCTCCCTGACTTCAGACTATACTACAAAGCTACAGTAATCAAGACAGTATGGTACTGGCACAAAAACAGAAAGATAGATCAATGGAACAGGATAGAAAGCCCAGAGATAAACCCACGCACATATGGACACCTTATCTTTGATAAAAGTGGCAGGAATGTACAGTGGAGAAAGGACAGCCTCTTCAATAAATGGTGCTGGGAAAACTGGACAGGTACATATAAAAGTATGAGATTAGATCACTCCCTAACACCATACACAAAAATAAGCTCAAAATGGATTAAAGACCTAAATGTAAGGCCAGAAACTATCAAACTCTTAGAGGAAAACATAGGCAGAACACTCTATGACATAAATCACAGCAAGATCCTTTCTGACCCACCTCCTAGAGTAATGGAAATAAAAACAAAAATAAACAAATGGGACCTAATGAAACTTCAAAGCTTTTGCACAGCAAAGGAAACCATAATCAAGACCAAAAGACAACCCTCAGAATGGGAGAAAATATTTGCAAATGAAGCAAATGACAAAGGATTAATCTCCAAAATTTACAAGCAGCTCATGCAGCTCAATAACAAAAAAACAAACAACCCAATCCAAAAATGGGCAGAAGACCTAAATAGACATTTCTCCAAAGAAGATATACAGAATGCCAACAAACACATGAAAGAATGCTCAACATCATTAATCATTAGAGAAATGCAAATCAAAACTACAATGAGATATCATCTCACACCAGTCAGAATGGCCATCATCAAAAAATCTAGAAACAATAAATGCTGGAGAGGGTGTGGAGAAAAGGGAACACTCTTGCACTGCTGGTGGGAATGTGAATTGGTTCAGCCACTATGGAGAACAGTATGGAGGTTCCTTAAAAAACTACAAATAGAATTACCATATGACCCAGCAATCCCACTACTGGGCATATACCCTGAGAAAACCAAAATTCAAAAAGAGTCATGTACCAAAATGTTCATTGCAGCTCTATTTACAATAGCCCGGAGATGGAAACAACCTAAGCGCCCATCATCGGATGAATGGATAAAGAAGATGTGGCACATATATACAATGGAATATTACTCAGCCTTAAAAAGAAATGAAATTGAGCTATTTGTAATGAGATGGATAGACCTAGAGTCTGTCATACAGAGTGAAGTCAGAAAGAAAAAGACAAATACCGTATGCTAACACATATATATGGAATTTAAGGGGAAAAAAAATGTCATGAAGAACCTAGGGGTAAGACAGGAATAAAGACGCAGACCTACTGGAGAACGGACTTGAGGATATGGGGAGGGGGAGGGGTGAGCTTTGACAGGGCGAGAGAGAGTCAAGGACATATACACACTAACAAACGTAGTAAGGTAGATAGCTAGGGGGAAGCAGCCGCAAGGCACAGGGATATTAGCTCGGTGCTTTGTGACAGCCTGGAGGGGTGGGATAGGGAGAGTGGGAGGGAGGGAGACGCAAGAGGGAAGACATATGGGAACATATGTATATGTATAACTGATTCACTTTGTTATAAAGCAGAAACTAACACACCATTGTAAAGCAATTATACCCCAATAAAGATGTTTAAAAAAAAAAATGCAAAACAAAAATTAAACAGTCACAAAAAGATATCAGGTACTACTTAAAAGAAATCTTTTTTTTTTTTTTTTTTTTTTTTTTGCGGTACGCAGGCCTCTCACTGTTGCGGCCTCTCCCGTTGCGAAGCACAGGCTCCGGACGCGCAGGCTCAGCGGCCATGGCACGTGGGATCCTCCCGGACTGGGGCACAAACTCGTGTCCCCTGCATCGGCAGGCAGATTCTCAACCACTGCGCCACCAGGGAAGCCCCAAAAGAAACCTTTAATGTCACCCGAAGTCCATAGTCATTCAGCCTTACGCTACCGGAAGAGGAGGTGGTGTGCATTTACACAACTGTTAACACAAGGTTCATACACCAGAGAATTTATTAGGTCAGTTTTTTAAAAGTTAAGTGCAAGAATGTCCAACATCTTTTATATTTTCAAAACACTTAAATAAATAAAACGTCATGAAATTTTTTAAAGTAAGTCTTTCTTCTCTTCCTGCCACCCCTCCCCAAGGTGTACCCAAAGCAGCCACTCCCTGGACCCCACTCCCAGTCTCCTCCCCGCGGCTGGTTGCCCATAACCTCAGAGGAATTACAAAGCCTGGGCTCTAATGCTAACTCTGCCATTCACTGGCACCTGATCTGGGGATCTGGGGCACATCACTGGAACCTGTTTCTATCTGTAAAATAAAATGGAGAATTTATCAGATCTCTTCTAGTTCTAAGAATGCATGATTTGGGACTTCCCTGGGGGTCCAGTGGTTAAGACTCCACGCTCCCAATGCAGGGGGTCCAGGTTCGATCCCTGGTCAGGGAACTAGATCCCACGTGCATGCTGCAACTAAGAGACTAAGAGTTCACGTGCCACAACTAAGGAGCCCTTGAGCCGCAACTAAGAGCCAGTATAACCAAATAAATAAATAAATATTAAAAAAAAAAAAAGAATGCGTGATTCTGTAACCTTACATTTTTCTGCCCATAACAGTACATTCAGTTTGAAATATTTGAACGCAAGTCCGGAAGACGAAATTTAGAAATCTCCCCCTTTTCATTCTCTCTGTCTCCCCGTCACTGTCTCGTGCCTTTGTCTGTCCCAAGGTCCCTCCACACCACCTCCCATCACCTCCCTCTCCACCTCACTCCAATGTCTAAGCTACAACAAGGGATCTTTCCCCTCCTGTTTTCGACCCTCCCGTGGTTCCACCTCTAGATGAAGGCCAGGCTCCTTCGGCCCAACTCTCATCTCAAAGTCTACACCACTTGGCCTCCAACACTCTTCCTTTTGCTCCATAGGCTTGAGCCACATGGGCCACCGTGCGGTTCCAGCGCACACCCGCTGGACCCGCCCTGCACATGCCTGCCCTCCCTGAGGGCTCTGCTTTCACTGCCCCCTCTGCCTCGTGGCCCCTCCTCCAGGCATCCACGTCCCACTCAGGTCTCTGCTTCAAAGTCACCCCCTCAGAGCCTTGCCCTGACCACCCTCCCTAAGGAGCAAGCCCTCGGTCACTTCCTACCCTTTCTGCTGCTTTATGTTTCTCAGCAGCACTAAGCACCCCCTGACAGGAACATCCTTCCATTAACATATCTGCTCACTGTCGCTCCCACCCCGGGGTACAGATTCCACGAGGAAGACACGCGTTCACTTGGCATCCCCAGTGACTGGACCAGTGCCTGGCACACTGTGGGTGCTCAAAATTACTTATTGAGCGAATGGAAAGAATTTCAGATATGAAGAAAATACAGCAAGGAAGGAGACAGAGCACGGAGGAGAGGGGTCTGGGGACATTTTAGAAAGGGTGGTCGGGGGACTTCCCTGGTGGTTCAGTGGTAAAGAATCTGCCTAACAATGCAGGGGAGGTGGGCTCGATCCCTGGTCAGGGAAGATCCCACGTGCTGCGGAGCAACTAAGCCCGCGTGCCACAACTACTGAGCCCGCGAGCCACAACTACTGAGCCTGCGTGCCACAACTACTGAGCCCGCGAGCCACAACTACTGAGCCCGCGAGCCACAACTACTGAGCCCGCGTGCCACAACTACTGAAGCCCACGCACTGCAACCACTGAAGACCGTGTGCCTAGAGCCTGTGCTCCACAACAAGAGAAGGCACCACAATGAGAAGCCTGTGCACCGCAACGAGGAGTAGCCCCTGCTCACCGCAACTAGAGAAAGCCCGCGCGCAGCAACACATGCAGCAACGAAGCCCCAATGCAACCAAAATATAAAAAGAAAAAAAAAAGAAAGGGTGGTCAGAGGAGGCCTCCCTGGGAACAGGAGTGGTGAGCAGAGATGTGAGAGAGCAGGCACTTCCCAGACCTGCGCAGACGGATTTGCAAGTGCTAAGGCTGCGGGTGCTGGGGTAGGGGCGCCGCTTGGGCAGAAGAGTAGGCAGGCTGTGGAGGCAACGAGGTGCCAGGGCCCAGTCCAGTAGGACTAGTGTAGGGGACCGGCCGGGCCGTTAGCCGGGCACAACGGGAGGCCGGGAGGGGGCTGACCCAACCTGGCTCACGTCTTGTAAGGAGCGCCATGTCTGCCAGGCCAAGAAGAGACTGCAGGGCCCCATGAGAGGAAACGGGCGATAAGGGGAGTTCGGACGAGCGGTAGGAACTGTGTGAAGTGTTCTGGTTCCAGGTGTAAAGGCAGAGGTGGCCGGCTGCTGCTGGGCTGGATGTAGCATGTGCGGCGACAAGGTGAAGGGCGACACCTGCGGCCTGCCCAGTTGGGTGAAGAGTAAGCCACTCGCTGATCTGGGGAAACTGGGGAGGGACGGTCTGAGAGCTAAATCAAGAGTTCTGTTCCGGCCCGAAATCTGAGATGCAGAGCAGACATTCAAGTGGGGGCGCTGAGAAGGCTGGTGGAGTGAAGGCAGCAGCGGGGGCCGCGGAGGAGCGTCCGGAAGTCGTCCGCGCAAAGATGGCGGTGCGGCAGAGGAGCGCGGTGACTGATGTGACCCCCGCCCCGGGCAGAAAGTGCAGCTGGAGAGGAGGACAGGCCCAGGCTGAGCCCTGGGGCCCCCGGTACTGCGGGGTCAGCGAGACGGCAGACTAAGCAAGAACAGATACTTGCTGGGAGACACGACCAGGACACTGTGACACTCTGGAAGCCCAGTGAAGGTGCTTCTCACGTCAACTGCGTCTGCACGTGGTCAAGGGAGATGAGGACAGGAGAACTAATCCCTGGATTTGACAAAATGGAGTTTGGCTGTGACCTTGATAAGAGCAGTGAGGACATGTGCCTGACTGGAAAGGGTTAAAGAGAGAAAGGGAAGTAAGGAAGGAGAGACAAAAAGGACAGGAGAGGTGGCAAGGCGGCTGGAAAGAGATGGGAGGTTTTTTTTTTAAGAAGGAAGATGTTGTAAGCAGCGTGTTTGTACGTTGATAGGAGTGACCCAGTTAGAGAAGGAAAAGTGGATGAGGCGGGAGAGAGAGGAGATGGTTAAGGAAGCAATGTCCTTGATGCGGCCAGTGTCCAATGAGGGCCGGGCCTCACACAGGCAATGGGGACAGGACATCTCCTGACACAGAGGGATGGCAGAGGATATGGGTAGTGACCAAAGAAATGGGCAGATTTAGTGATGAGAAGCAAAACAAGAAACAAGGCCATCAGCTGAGAGCAAGAAGCAAGTTGGTAGTTTGAAGAGAAGGGAAGGTGGGAACCAAATCAACTATGGAAACATGGCAGGATTTCCAGTATTGAGAGTCTGCTTAAGATACATAGACTCGAGGGACTTCCTTGGTGGTCCAGTAGTTAAGAATCTACCTTCCAGTGCAGGGACATGGGTTTGATCCCTGATCAGGGAACTAAGATCCCACATGCTGTGGGGCAGGGGTCCCCAACTCCCAGGCCTCAGACCGGTACCAGTCCATGTCCTGTTAGGAATCGGGCTGCACAGCAACAGGTGAGCGGCAGGCGAGTGAGCGAAGCTTCATCTGCTGTTTCCCACCTCTCCCCATCGCATGCATTACCGCCTGAACCATCCCCCACCCCGTCCATGGAAAAATTGTCTTCCACGAACCCGGTCCCTGGTGCCAAAAAGGTTGGGGACCTGCCATGGGAAAACTAAGCCCGCGCTCTGCAACTACTGAGCCTGCGCACTCTGGAGCCCGCACGCCACAACTAGAGAGTGCATGCGCCGCAACTACTGAGCCCACTCACTCTGGAGCCCGCACGCCACAACTAGAGAGCACATGTGCCGCAACTACTGAGCCCGCACGCTCTGGAGCCTGCATGCTACAGCGAAGGACCCCCCTCACCCATGCCGCAACAAAGATCCTGTGTGCCGCAACTAAGACCCGACACAGCCAAATAGATAGATAAATTATATTAAAAAAAAAAAGATACATGGACTTGAATCCCAAACAGAACCAGTCTGCACCATTTTGCACTTTTCTCCAGCCACTTTCAGCTGTCTGAGTTAGGTTAACAGGGTGAGGCTTTTGCAGGACAGGGGAAAGAGAAAACAAGCATAACAGCGATGGAACATTGGAGTTAAGCTACGTTAAAGATGGAGGGAGGGAAGGTGCATAAGGGGGTTGTAAGGCAGTGAAAAAGTAATGGGATCAGAGGCACATCAAAGTGAGCTTGAAAGACAGAAGGTGGTGCTCAGAGAGCAGGATGAATAGTTCAAATCAAGATTTTGAAGGTGGTGCAGTAATAAAAAGCTCATGACCGCAGAAGTGGGCAAATGAGGAGGATGGAGGAAAAAGATGCCTATAAGTAAGGAGGACGAAGAAACTTGTGCAGCCAGGATTCTGAAACTCCTCAAAATGAAGCAGAGGAGGTGGAGACGTAGACGGTGAGCCAGGCGCTGCAGTCTTCAAGGGAAACAACGGTGGTAAAGCCCACGGCATGGACTTCAAAGGTGGGGGGGTAGGGGGTGATGGGGAAGTAGCAATGAGGAGCAAGCAGGACCCCCTGCCTGCCAGTTACACAAGGTGTGAGGAGAAAGACACCTCTGTGTCTGTCTGAGGACCACCCACCTGTCCAGCCTTCCTCTGGACCAACCACCAACCCCTGTCCCTGTTCCTGTCCCGGCTCCATTCTTACTTCCCCATGTGAGGCCCCAGTAATACTAAACTCCCGGCCATTCCTCCAAAATGCTCTTTCATGATTCTAAGCCCTTGGATGTACTCTTCTTCACCTCGTGGGCAAACTTGACACATCATACTGAGGGCTTGACCTCCTTTACGAAGTCTTCCAGGAACCCCTCTCCTTCCTTCCCCATCAAGGCAATTCTCTCTCCTCTGGGGTACCTCTATATCCTACATTTACTTCTACTGTTATACTTATTACCCTATTTAAAAAGGCAGGCAGCTGTATTTAAATTTTGTATCTCTAGAACCTAGCAGAGTGCCTGGTAGGCACCCAAGACATGTGATAAATAAATGAAGCCCAAGCAGACGGAAAAGCATTTTGAAGGCCCTGGAACAAGGAAACTTTGTTGTTTTGAGAACTCAAGCTCCTTCCTACCTCAGGGCCTTTGCACATATTGTTCTCTCTGCCAGCAACACTCTTCCCCTTTCTTTTTTCACCTGGCTAAGCCCTGTGCTTATAAACATCACTTCGTCAGAGAAGTTCTTCATGACCATCTTTTGAATAAGATTCTGCTACGATCATCTGTCAGTGAATGTGAGCCATCATTGGGTATTCTATTACTCTGACGTTCTTAAAAATTACAGAATTTTCTGTACACTTTTATATCATAATAAGTTCACTTATTGAGGGCTTATTGTATGCCATGCAAAACGCTTCGCATTTAATTTTCACAATAAACCTGAATGATGAATATGATTTATATTCTCCTTTTACAGATGAGGCAGCTGAGGCTCAGGGACGTTAAGGTGCTCCCAATAACTCGACTAGTGAGTAACAAAGTGGGAATTTACATCCAGACTGATATTAACCACTACACAGGATAACCCCAAAGTTTGGACCACCTCAATCAGAATCACCTGGGATGCTTGTGAAATGAAAATTCCTAGCATCACTCTGAACTTACTGAACACAATGCCCAGAAATTGTTTCACACAATCTCTCCCGATGACTTTTACGCACGTTCAGGTTTGAGAACCACGGCTTTACTTTATGCAAAAACTAGAGAAAACTTCTTCAATCACTCTTGAGGACTGCAGTGGCAGCTTCTGATTTCTATATAATAGGGATTTAGGGCCTACGAGCTGGTTGAATAAGGGGAAGACTATGGGATTTGTCTGGAAGACGAATTTGAATAGGAAGCATCCCGGTTTTGCTTAGATTGGATGAAGTCTGGACTCAACCTGGGTGCCTGGGGAGAGCGGTTAGCTGATGGGAGATAACGGAAGGGATGGATCTAAAAGCCCCAGGCCACCCTCTCGCGCCGCCACTCCCCAGCTGGACGACATGAAGCCCCCTTCAAGCCTGGCTCACTGAAGCAAAGATCAGGGACTACTTGTGGGAAGCAGCTGGGCCTGTACTCGGGATATCCAGGCAGCCGCCTCGGGCCCACAGACTCCAGGACAGCAGTCGAAAAGTGGGGTCATCCGGCAGTGGCTGCTGAGTTGGCGCGTCGGGGTTTTCCTCTGGGGAGAGGGCTCAGCAGAGCCTCGGCCCTCTGGCCCATCACCACTCCTCCCCGCCCGGGGACGGCGGGCTCGGGGGTGGCCCGGCCGCGTCGGGGGACGAGCTTACCTGCTGTTCTGACGCGGGCACACGCGCCTACCCTGCCCGGTCGCCCCTTGTCCAGCCGTCGCCCCGGCAACCGCCGCCGCCTGCCTGGCACCACGTGGAGCAGCGCAGCCAATCACCGGACGCGACCTACGCGGAGCATCCTGGGACAAACGGCGGAGCGTAGCGGGCTAGGTCTCGGGGCTTCCAGGCGGCGGAAGTGAAGTCGCGGCTCGCAGTTCAGAGTCCGCTGCGGGTTGCAAGATGCTGGGCGGCGTCACCCGTCCTCCTCTCCACAACTTCTCATTGGTTCTTTTCCACAAATATTGCGCCTGGGGCTTCCCTGGTGGCGCAGTGCTTGAGAGTCCGCCTGCCGATGCAGGGGACACGGGTTCGTGCCCCGGTCCGGGAAGATCCCCCATGCCGTGGAGCGGCTGGGCCCGTGAGCCATGGCCGCTGAGCCTGCGCGTCCGGAGCCTGTGCTCCGCAGCGGGAGAGGCCACAACAGTGAGAGGCCCGCGTACCGCAAAATAAAAAATAAAAATTGCGCCTGGCGTTGTGCCTGGCTCTAGGGATGAGCCCGACCAGGCTGGAAGCAAAACCATGAAGAGATTACAGTGTGGTGTGCGCGGAAAAAGATAGGCGTCGTTATTCCCATTTTACAGGAGCGACCCAGGGTCAATTTAGAACCAACAAGGTAGCCCAAGATCTGCCTTAAAGCTCCAGGCACTAGGGTTCCACCCCACTGTAGCAGTTTCCAGGGATTTTAGAGAAACTTTTTTTTCCCCACGTGAAATGTGGGTTTTTAAAAGTGAAACAGGAGCATAAATCATCCCTGTCCTTGCGTGTGGTGCTTTTGAACTGAAGTTCACCAGCACTAAAAGAGCACCTGCGAGTCGCCCAACTCTGGGCTGGAGGCTGAGGAGTTGGCTAGAGATGGAGAAAATCTCTCCCCACCAGGCATTGAGGACCAGATCTCCATGTTTCCATCTCCATGCTTCCAAGAAGGTGGAGACCACCACCAGAGACAGAGACAGGGAAGAGGGCATGGAGAAGGTAGATATGCTTGCCTTTGAAGAAGCCCTAAGATGGTCTGTGGCCACCTCCCCAGGCCCCAGGACTGCCAGTGCTCTTTTGAGATCTGAGAGTGTTTTCAAAGAAAGGTTGTATTTAGCAGGAAGAGACACACTGTCCAGGTAATATGAATTGAAAATAAACCTCGCCGTTCATAATGACAAAAGTTCACATCTATTGTCAACTCACTGTGTGCCAGGGATTGCCAGACAAAATACAGGACAACCAATTATGTTTTAATTTCAGATAAGTTTTTAATTAAGTATATCCCAAATATTGCCTTATTTTATTGTGCATATAGGACATTATATTTCCTGTATTTTTATTTGATAAATATGGCAACCCTATGAGTGCCCACTTGTATGTAATCCTCACACCACATCTATGAGATGGGTAATATTTTCAGGGGTTTACAGATTAATGATGTTGTACCTTACCTGAGCCCTTTGCTCCTGGGAAACAGTGATGGTTAAGAAATCCCCCCACCCTTTTGTGTTCTGGGTAGGGGCTTACCAAAAAGAACTACCCTTCCTTTGTGACTTAGATAAGGCTCATCATCCACTCTTCTTCGTGACTCCTGTAAGATTCATGGATGATGCCCTTGTTTACCTGTGACAAGGCCAAACATAGACCTTTCCCCTTTTGCTTGAACCTGCTCACCAGGCCAGACACAGACCTTCCAAATTCCTGTTCTTTGTCTCGTGGTTGATTAGCTGAGATAAGAACTGTTTGTGCCCCCCCTGAAACTAGTTAGATACAGAGATAAGCATGTCCTGTTCAGCTAATTGACTGAGATTTCCCCTGATGGCAAAATCAACCCAACTGTAAATCATCCTACTTGTAACCTGTCTAGCCCTCCCTCTACGAGTCCAAGGTAAAACCACCCTGTGGAGACACTCTGATGTCTGACCTGGTTTGCTCTACCTATTGAAATAGCCTGAATAAAATCAACCTGCTTGTCCAGGTTTTGTCTTTGACAAGATGAATAACACAAAGAGGTTAAGAAATTCCTCCAAATTCACATAGCTAGGGAGTGGTAGAACCAGAACTGAACACAAGACCTTGTGCCTTTGAACCCTAGGCTCTTAACTACAATAAAAACCACTCCAGGGAATTCCCTGGTGGTCCAGTGGTTAGGAACCTGCCCTTCCACTGCAGGGGACACGGGTTTCAAACCCTGGTCAGGGAACTAAGATTCCGCATGCTGCGCAACACTGCCAAAGAAAAAGACAAAAACAAACAAACCACTCTTGCTTTACTTTCTCTTACAAGTGCATTTGCCTCACGATCAGGATTGGTCACTTACAAGTGCATTTGCCTGATGAGCAGGATTTGCCCAGCATCCCATCCCATGACCACAGGGATGGGCATTACAGCCCAATCTGGACCAATATTGCCCCATCCTTCTGACAAGTGATTGGTTCAGGATAGGCATGTGACCCAAGCTGATCCAATGAACGTCCTTCCCTGGGATTTTTCTGTTGAAGTGTGGTCAGTTCATTGTAAAATGAGACTCCAGAGCAGTCTACTGCCGTGTTCTTCATCTCATGGGAAGGCCTGAGAAAATGAAGCTGTTACCTAGAGAGATGCAAACAGAGCATGTTGGGGGCATCAGATCCTTGGTCCCAGACTCCTGAGTTCCCTGGAGCAGCCCTCACTCCATCCATTGCGTAAGGACTGCTCCTCCCCAACCCCAGCATTCTTCCAATCAACCATCATTTTCATTTAAACTGGTTCAAATTGAGTTTCTGTCACTTGCAACCAAAAGAAGTCTGACTATTACAGACGTAATTTCTATATGTTATATCAACTGAAAATGGCTTAAAAATTTGTTTCTTGTTAAACAATTTAAGTTTATTTCCAGGGATGTGAGTCACATCACAGCACCCAGTAGTTCTGTGGCCTGGGTGAGGTTGGCAAAAAGATCCAGACCTTCAAATGGCCTTCCCAAAGGGCAAGCACAGAGGGCAGTATGTTGGTTTGAACTGAAGAGTAGATGCTACGTTGACCGAATTTGGTGGTTTTCTCGCAGGTTGACACATCTTGAGGACCAGCAAGGCATAGCTCACAAGG
The DNA here is from genome assembly GCF_005190385.1 of Monodon monoceros. Lineage (NCBI taxonomy): Eukaryota > Metazoa > Chordata > Mammalia > Artiodactyla > Monodontidae > Monodon > Monodon monoceros. Next base: position 8,608,536 of record NW_021703772.1, read on the forward strand.
AACCTCTTTAGCTGTACCGCCAATCCTGTCACTAAGCATTTCCTGGCCTCATTGTTGTCTCAGCCTAAGCACCGATCCACTTGCCCCAAACCAGCTTTACATTATGTCTACTGCTTTCACGGTGAGACCTGCATACGGACTCGAGAGGGCGGGGGTGAGGCAGGGACAGCCCGGCTCCTAAATAGTTGGTTGATCGTGACAGTGAAAAGAATAATTCCTGATGCTAGAAGATGCACACAGTAACGCTGAATCTCCCTTTTCACCCTTCTCCCCGCCTATATTTAATGTCCCATGAGCTCAGTTGAACCTGAGGTCAAGGGTAAGACATAGAACTCCTTGCTGCCCTTGGATGAAGCCTTTTACTGCTAAGAGACATCTGAAGCCAAAAGTGAAACTATGGCCGGTGAGGAGAGAATTTGGGAGGATGACCCACTGGCTTTCCCATGTGTGGTCCCCAGATCCGCTGCCGCAGCAGCATCTGGGAGCTTGTTAGAAATGCACATTCTCAGGCCCCACCCAGACCTGCCGAATCAGAAACTCTGGGTGGGGCCCAGCAATCTAGGCGATTGGGACTGATGGGCGCCCCAAGTGTGGGAGCCGCTGGACTTGAAGGTCTCGGGTTGCGCGGGCTCTGGGCGGGAGCGGAAGCGAGCATCCCCCGGGCCCCGGCGCGGCGCGGGGAGCTGGGCTCTGCGAGGCCGGATCTGCGCCCGCCGCCCGCCCCGCCCTGGAAGCCGCACAGACGCCGCCCGCCCGCGCGAACGGCTGGCTGGCGCGGGGACCAGGTGGAGCCGCGATCACCAACGCAGCCGCTCCGCCCCGAGAGGAAGCAAGCAAGACGCCCGCGGAGATTTCACCCAGTGACCCTAATCTTGGGGGTGGGGGTGGGGGCGTCACTGCAGTGACCTCGGGCCTGGGAAGGATGGGGTCAGCGCGGGGCCTGGGTAGAGCTTAAGACAGCAGCCGTCGGACCCGACCTGGGCTCCGCCCAGGTGGAAGTTCGGCTCCTGCCGGGCCCCAGGCGCACCCGCGCCTCCTCCCGCGGTCATTTCCAGGAACCTGGACTCTGGCTATGCCAGCCCGGCGGTCAGAGTGCAGAGCGGTTCCCAGAAATCACAGGCGCTCTGGAGCGGAGACAGTCCCCACCCGGGCGGCCTGGGCATCACTGTTTTCCTCCCGCGACCGGCCCCCAGCCCTGACCCTGGGAAGAAAGTCGGGGCAAAGACACTGGAGCGGCCTGGGGCACAGCAGCGCAGGCCAACCCCACCTTCCCTCATTACAAGCTCTCTGGCCCTGTCCCTTTTCCTCCCGGCCTCAACTCCTTACAGAGTCGCGCCAGGGACGCAGAGGACTCCTTCACGTCCAGTGACAGAAACCTGTCTTGAAACAGCTTCAGCCAAAAGCGACTTTTCCTGGCTCCCATCACAGGGAAGTCAGGCGCAGCCCGCCTCCCTCAGGCAGAGCGGGAAGGAGGACCCCAGCAGTGCCTTCAGTTCTCGGCTTCTGTCTCTCTCCTCTGGGCTCTGCCAGGGGCTCTGTGTGGGGCGGGGACTGGAAGCCAGCTCTCCCCGTGGCGGGACCTGTGACCTGGGCCCGGGAGCAGCGAGAGGCGGCCTGGGCGGAGAGGCAGGGAGGACGAGCGAAGCCCTGTGGGAGCGCTCTCCCTGGAGTCTGGGGCCCAAGGGTCTGGTTCCCCTCTCTCCTGAGGCCTGGCTGCACCCTGTCCTTGACTCTTTAAAATGGCTTTGTGTGTATAAGATGAAGGCTGCTTCTCTGCTGAGCATGTTCGAGTTGATGACCCACAAGGAAGAGTCTGGACTCCCACAGGCTCCCTGGGCAGGGCTGGCTGCCTCCCAGCCTCCCTGCCCGTGGGCGTGGGGCGGAGCTCCCTAGCATGGAGGAGGGAAGAGGGGACACAGACACTGCCTCAGAGTCCAGCTTTGTGACCTCCTACTCCCTCCCGCTGGGACAGGGGAGTGGCCTCATCCTCCTCTGTATGGGTCCCAGCAGGGCCTGCCAAGATCCTTGGGGGAGGTGCTAAAGTAGGCAGAGATGTTGGAGCAGCTACAGTGTGGCGGCATCTTGTCCAGGCTCAGAAGTTTCTGGTAAATGGAGCTAAGGCAACCCCCGCCCCCCACCCTGAGTATTTGCTTTGAGGAGGGGCTGAGAAGCTGTCCAGGAAAAATGATATGAACTCTGTCCATCCCTAGGGTTCAGGCAAATATGGCCCAGCTGAGAACCTGTGATAGTCCTGATGGAGGTCAACCTGCAGGGGTAGAGGTCAGCCTGCAGGAGCTGAGCACATCCAGGAAGGAACGGGAGGGGCAGTATCAGCAAACTCTGCAACGATCTGAGGCTTGGCCAGCTGGCCAGCTCTTAGCAACCGCATCCCATCTCAGAGTCACAGATCTTTGGGACTGCAGTGACCATAGGCCATATAGGACCATAGGGATCACATGAGAAAACTGGAGAGTGAGAGAAGTCCATGGGAGGGGGACCTCCGCTGTGAGGTGAGCCTCCATCCACCCCTTTGAGCTCCCGGGCTGGGAAGCCAGAGCCACTTAGAGGTAGCAGCACCTTTGCCCTGGGCCTGTTGGCCAGTGGGGACAGAGGAGGAGACGCTCTGAAGGTTTCCTAGCTGGGCTGTGAGTGGTGAAGCCCAAAAATCAAGGCCAGGCTGGGAGGGTGACGGGTGCCATTTGTATGGAGATGAAGGAAATTTCTTTCTCCAGATTTTCTCGTAGGCTGAGCACTGGATTTGTTTGGAAGAAATATTTGGATAAGTCCTTTGGGGTAAGGGTGGGTGAGGAGCAGATGAGAACCCAAGGTCTCAGTGCTCTGCCTTCCAAGGGGGCTGGGTGCTAGCCCCGGGGTGCTGGCTAACCCACCGCTGCCTCCAGGGGTCACCCTTGATGGTGGTGCACCATGGTGGCCCTGCTCCCCAGCGTCCAGGCCTTGCTTTGAACCCCAAAGCCCTTGCGTCTAAGCTATCCAGGTCTTTGGAAAGCCAGGTCTCGGGCCAGGCCAGCTGTGGCCACACAATCGTGCAGGCAGGCCTTTTGCTGTTCCCCCCAGCAGTGCCGAACCTAGAACACAGGTGTGGGCAAGGAGCCAAGACAAGGGACAGTTTTCTATCATCCTGGACCCAAGAGCCCTCAGGACCCTGGTATGCCTGCCTCCCATTTTCTAGAACCATCTGTCCTATGGAAATGTGTGTGTACCTGTCTGGAGGAAATAACAGGGGCTGTAGACAGGTAACATTCTTTACTTGCCCTTGAAAGTCTGGCTCAGTCCGGATCCTCTGATCGGGGGTCTCGGGGGCAGGGGGCACGGGGCAGCCCAAGCCCTCTCAGGGGGCGGTGGGGGGCTCTGGGAGCCCCCTCCCCTCCAGGAAGCTGTGAGAGCTACAGGCCCCTGCCAGAGGAGAGCCCATTTATTTCCTCTGCCTGCTCAGCCCTCACATGGCCTTATAGGGTAGAGGCTGCGCAGAGGCCTGGCCCGCTGGGAAGAGCAGGCGGGGGGCCTCAGGGTCGCTCTCCATGGAGGCTGCGCCGTCGCCCTGGGTGTTGAGTCTCCACCTTCTCAGGCTCCCCCTTCCATCACATGCTTTGTAATATCCTCTTTCCTATCCTAAAATGAAATTCCCAGCTAATATAACCCCCTCACCCACCTGATTTTAAAATAATCATGATAATGCCATTTATTAAAAAACAATGTATTTTTCCATATGTAAGCACTTGGGCCGACTACACGGGAAGACAGAAAGCAGTCTGATGCACGTGGCCTCAGGCAGTTGCCCCTGCAGACTGGCGCAGGGGTGCGATGGTGGCGACTGGGTAGTTCAAAAGGATGAGCAGCTCTTAGTAAAGTCCTGGACCAGACCGAGCCACGTGCGGCAAGATGTCCAGCATGGTGGGCTCCCACCAGGAACACCCGTTGGGTTCCCCAGTCATTGTGGGAACTAAAAATGCCTCCACCCTACCGATGTGGGAAATGCCTCCCTTCCAGGGGCAGTTATGCCTCACTCCTGAGAACTGCAGCTTCAGGCTGTGAGGGCGGAGAGGAGATGAATGTGAATCCACCAAGCCCAGACCCAGGAGCTAATAACCCCGTGTGGGGAGAGGTAAGGGACACAGTGAGGACAAACACAGGTATAATTCACGGTCACCACTTGGTGTCTCTGACTTCGTTCCCTCTGCTGCTGGAGGACATGACACCATCAGGCTCCAGCAAATAGCTTGATATCCCTACCCTCACTTCGTCATGGTCAGTGACCAAGTTGTTCAATTTGGCCTAAAATTTCTCTCAGATCCATGTTCTTCTCTTTATTGCTTCTGCCTCCTGCTTCGCTCAAGCCTCATCTCCCTGGTGGAAGACTGCAGTGGTTTCCTCTGACTCCCCCCACCCCCCGCCACCAATTCAATCACCTCATCTGTCCCCTAGTACACCCTCTGTGTTTATTTGCTAGGGCTGCCATACAAAATACTAGACACCAGGGGGCTTAAACAGCAGAATTTTACTTTATTACAGTTCTGGAGGCTGGAAACCCAAGATCAAGTGCTGGCAGGTTTGGTTTCTTCTGAGGCCTCTCTCTGCAGCTTGCAGATGGCCTCCCTCTTGCTCTGTCCTTCCATGGTTGCCCCTTGGTCTGTGTGTTGTCTGTCTTGTAAGGACACTAGTCATAGGATTAGGGCCCACCCATATGATTTCATCTTAACTACCTCTTGACAGGCCCTATCTCCATATACAGTCATATTCTGAGGTACTGGAGGTTAGGACTTCACTATATGAACTTTGAGGGGACACAGTTTAGCCCGTCACACCCCTCTTTAATGGTTCTTCTTGAAGTAGTCTTTTGGTATCAAATGCCAGAAATTCAACTCTAGGTGCCTTGTGTTTTGCTTAAAAAAAGAGGAGAGCTTGTCACTCATGGAACTTCATAGTCTGGAGGTAGAGACATGGCTGGATCCGGAGCTTGTGTGATGCTCTTTGGATCCGCCTCTGAGCTCGGGTTCCTCTGGGTTGGCATCATGTTCAGGCTCTTTGCGGAGCAAGGCTCAGCTTTAGGGCGTGTCAAAAGTAGAGAGAGTGGTTCCCAGTAGTTGGAGCAGAGGTCCCAGAATTGGTCTTGTTTTCTCAGATTGGCCTGATGGGCTGTGTGCTCGTCCCTGAATCCGTCACCGAGGCCTGCGGGTGGAGTGTGCTGACCGGCAGCTGGGCTGAGCTAGGAGGTCAGCAGTTCCCTCAGGGAAGGCACAGACATCCGTTCCCAGAAGGGATGCAAATGGCCGCTGGTTTGCGAACGTTATAGAAGCTCACTGGAGAATGGGTGAATACACGAGTGAATGAGCTCCCTAGACCTCCTCTAACGTGGTACAGAAATGTGAGCTAAGGCCAGTCGTCTATGGATTTAATTCCCACAGTTTGGTTTGGTCGCACTGGCTTTCCCCTCAGATGTGATGCTTTTCCATATTCCTTATTAGTATCAGCTCCACTGCCAGAGTGTGACTTTGTCTTGGACCAGTCAGTGGCTTGAGAATGTTGAGGGACTAAGCACAGATTACATGTCTCTGTTCAGGATAGATTAGGACCTTTAAAGACTCTAAGCACTGACAAGATTATGGTGCCTCCCCCACGCCCCATTGGCCCCATTAAAAATAAAAACATTTCTAAGACACAGAATAAATGTAAGGAGGTCTAACAGCGTATTCATTTTCCCCATAAAGACTATTTTAATTGCAAATATATGTTGATCAAATTATTTTAAGAAAAATGAAATTATTTTTTCCTGGGCCTCTACCCTGCTGCCTCCAGCATGCACTTCTGCCCGCTGATGGGCAATTTAGCCCTGCCAGCCCCACCTGAGCCCGCTGCCGGCTGAGGAGGTACTGGACTGCGTGAACACAGCCCCCCTGAGAACCCTAACGAGAAGAAAGGCTGAGGCACCTGTGTCTAGGCCTCTGTGGGGCTGGCTTGGGGCCTGAAGTTTCCAGGGCAAGGACTGACTGTTTGGCATCCGCTCACAGGCACTGTCTGCTCGGGCAAGGCGATGTGCTTGCATCTCCCTGGTCACTGCAAGCTGCAGAAGGTCTCAGGCTGGGGGCTCCGGTGGGGCACTTCCCAGGGGAAGCAGTGCATCGTGGCCACCCCTGCTCCTCAGTATGCCCACCGCAGGGCTCTAGGGAAGAGAGCGAAGCGTCTCATTAAATGGGCTGTTACCAGAGTTCGACAAACCCGAAGTCCTTTTTGCTGGTGAGCAGCAGCAGCCACGGTGAGTGCAGGCGAGCCTGGAGTTAGGGAAACCAGCAGGCCTGCTGCCATGTATCACACGTACTACAGGCGAGACCTGCCCAAGGGGCCCCAGCAGGACAGCATTCTCACTTCCTGCCACTTGGTCCACTGACCTGGTTTCTGGGGACCCTTCCTTTGGGGAATAATTCTGCCTCCAGGTATGTCCTGCATTGCTGCTGGAGACATCTGTCTTCTACGGAGGGCTTTTGCTGATGGCTGTGCTGTTGGAGGGGTTCTGGGGTCCTCACTACCCCCGTATCCAAACCCCGTCTAAACGCCAAGGGGACCCAAGTCTGGAGGCAGCTTTGTGTAGGACCGTGTTTCTCAGTGTGGTCTCAGGATCATCTCTATCAGGATCACCTGAGTGCCAGCTAAACTGGCTGATTTCTGAGTTGGACTCCAGGTCTGTCAAGTCACTGCCATGGTGGCTAAAATAAGCAGAAGCAAACGAATCGGGTTTTGTAGTCAGACCTGGGTTTGAATTTGTCTCATAACTTACTGTGTACCCTCATCCTCTCTAAGTCCCATTTTGCGTAAAATGGGCTAGTAATATTTAGCTCACGATAGAATTGCGAGGATTGAAAATGGTAAAATGTGAATAAAGTGCTGAACAGTGCCTAGCTCACAGAAGCTAAATACACGTTTGGCACCATCATCGGTCCAGCCATCTGTCTGACCGTCTGTCTGTCCATCTCTCCATCTAATACTTACTGGGAGCCTACAATGAGCCAGGAACTGCTCTAGGCACTAGGAATACATCAGTCATCAAAAACAAACTCCTTGTCCCCAGGAAGTTTACACACTAAGCGGGGGATACAGACAATAAAGGAACATATGATAGGCAAGGTGGTTCTAAGTGCCATGGAGAAAAATAAATCAGGATCAAGTGTATCACCAGACTCCCCAATTATTTAACCTGGAGCCAACAGGCATTATGTCTCAAACACTGTGACAGGGACTTTGGGGGATATGTTGGGGCTTGCTCTTAAGGAGCTTATTTATAAACTGGCTGGGTGATGAAAATCCCATACACACAGGAAATCACTGGAGAACAACGCATCACCTGCCAACCATGTATCATACACGCCTGGGAGCTGCTCAGAGGAAAGATTGATTGAATACCCCCACCAGGCTTCTAATCCAGGAACAAAGGAAGGGATATGCTTACTCCTTATTTTGGAGAGGCTAGTTCATACCCAGCATAAGCAGAAAGCCTTGTATGCTTATAAACCTCTTAAATCATTAGAACATGAATCAGGGCTTCTGAGAAAAGATCATGGCACGAGTCAGAGGCTGCTCACACCAGGTCGTGGGAATACAACTTGATGGGAAACTCTTTATCTCTGTCCAACTATTTGCCAAGTCCCAGCTCTGTGTAATGCCCAAGATCTCTGAAGGTAATTGTCTGCCGGATGCAATTTCATTATAAATAAATAACTCACTGATTTGGCAATCACTGAGTGCATGCACCAAAGGAACTGCCCAGATCCCAGCGAACAGATGGGAAATGCCCATCAGCAATGGGCTGTGTTGTAGAGGCAACGGGTGTTTGGAAATAATGCTTTTATTGACAATCCCTTTTTGAAAAGGCGTACTGGCTTAAGAGTATGGAGGAAGAAGACACAAACTTGGAGCAGAGTATGGAAGTAGAATAGCCATAAAAATGGCTATTTGGAGGTCTGTTGCCCTTTGGATCAAACATGCCCAGAAAACTAATAGGCCAGGGACCAGCTCTGTGGAAAGACAAACTGGAAACACAACTGTAAAAATGGTGCTTAATGTCAACCAGTCACTTCACTCTTATAAGTGCCTTCATGTGTAAAATGAGGGGTTAGACCATACCATTCTGATTCAATTAAAATTTAGTGAATACGTTAGTGCTAGGTTCTTTAACCTAGATAGATTATCTCAAGATAACAGCGTCTAGTTCACAGGGTTGTCGTGAGGAATAATACGTGTGATTCTTAGTATCTAGCATGTAGTAAGCATGTAATAATTAGCCATTAGCATTTAATCCCCCAACCTTGAGATAAACATTATTTCCTCTGTACAAATGAGGAAACCACTAAGGGACAAGATCAGGATCTGAACCAAAGTCTGAAGCCAGAGTCTACGACCTTCCCATTATGCGGTTCGGTTTGGAAGGGCCCTCCCTTCCAGTTCTTAATAGTAAAAAATGAAAGGGTAGAAAAGGAACTTGAGCTCTAGAAACAATCAAGTTAAGCAACTTCTAAGGGATTTGCCGTGCAAAGCCGAAGTGTTGTCTCATTTATGATGAAGAAAATAAGGAGGCTGGGGAGAGGACTGAGACAAAGCCACCAAAGCTTCTTTGCCCAAGCTCAGCTTCTTCCCATCATCTCATGCCAGTTAGAGATTTCAGACACACCATCTTGCACATATACATACACAAAGAAAAGCCAAGGTTCTCCAAGAGTAAAACCAACTGAAAAACAGTCCTTAGAAGGATTGTTTAATCACTGCAGGAGATAAATAAGAAGACATTTGAATTAATCCCCTCATATGTCCTCATGGATTCTGTCCCAGTTGTTCTGTTAGTGCTCAGTTGTGGCTCTCACCATTCTCAACAGTACAGAGTCCAAGAATATATGATCATACATTGTGTGCTAGGGTTATAATGGTGAGCAAGACAAAAGTGGGGGAAGATATAGGCAAGTCAACTGGGCAATGAATAATAATATGGTGTGATAAGGACCACGGGGGCAATACTGGGTGCTGGGGAAGCAGAGAGGACCTAGTCCAGCTCTGGTGGGGGGAATTGGGGAGGGTTTCTTAGAAAAAGTCTCTTTAAATTGAGACCTAAAGAACTAACTAGTAGAATGTATACATATAGCTAATTCACTTCACTGTACAGCAGAAACTAACACAACAATGTAAAGCAATTATACTCCAATAAAAAAAGAAAAAAAAAAGAAGCAACTAGTAGATTCACCAGACCTTGAGGGAGAGGCGGGAATAAAGAGAGAAGGGTATTTCAGGCAGAAGGAATAGTACGTGCAAAAGCCAGTTATCTCTAACTGGCATGAGATGATGAGAAGCTGAGCTTGGGCAAAGAAGCTTTGGTGGCTTTGTCTCAGTCCTCTCCCCAGCCTCCTTATTATCTTCATCATAAATGAGACAACACTTCGGCTTTCCACAAAAAAATCCCTTCAATGGATCTTTGAAGGAAGTGAAAGTGGTTCTAAGTGTGAGGTGGGAGAAGAGTGAAGAGATGGGAGGCTGGAGAGGTGAGTAGCAGCTAACGCCTTGCATAACTTTGTACACATAGAAAAGGATTTGCACATTATTCAACAAAGAACCACTGAGAGATTTTAAGCAGGAGACTAATACGGTTTGCAGTTTAGAAAGGTCAGCTTGGAGAATGGAGTATAGTGGGCCAAGTCTGGAGGCAGACAGACAGTTAAGTACTTAAACTAGGGATAGTGAACAGTGGGGAAGGAGGGTGGACGAACTGGAGAGATACTTGAGACGCTAAACTGAGTCAAGGGTGAATCCTTTCTGGATTTCTGGTTGGATCACCAGATCGAGGGGTTGTAATTAGCCTCAAGCGGGAGCAGAAGAGGCTGGACGTGCTTTGCTTATATGGTTTTAAGTGCCTGTGAGGCAGCCCGAATAGGGATGCCCAGGGAGTGGTTGGATGTGCACCCCCCTTGCCTCAACTCTGAAACAGTGTGTGCCCAGTGACAACACTGGCAGTAATTGCTGCCATTTTTCTGTTTCTTCTATAGAATGTGGCAATTCTAGCTCCTGTCCTGCTTTCATATGTGACTTTATTTCATATATCACTTTAGATTTCTTTGCACCTTAGTTATCTCGGTGCTGTGCGTATCTTAGGAAATCTTCTAGGAAAAAGAAAATCAGGAAAAGAGATACAATCTCATCATAATCTGACCCAAGAGGCCATTTTACTTTAATAGCTTGCATTTCTTTTTTTTTCGTTACGCGGGCCTCTCACTGTTGTGGCCTCTCCCGTTGCGGAGCACAGGCTCCGGACGCACAGGCTCAGCGGCCATGGCTCAAGGCCCCAGCTGCTCCGCGCCATGTGGGACCTTCCCGGACCGGGGCACGAACCCGTGTCCCCTGCATCGGCAGGCGGACTCTCAACCACTGCGCCACCAGGGAAGCCCAATAGCTTGCATTTTTAAAAGCTATAACCTTAAGATTTAAGACCAAGATACAAATTCTAAATTGCACTTCTTACCGGGAACTAGTGCTGACTGCTCCCTGAAGTTCAATCCACTATTTTAGAAAGAATTTATTAACTTTGGCCAGAGACCCATGAATGTACCACTTCTCCCAGACTACTCAATTTTGGACAGTGACATCATTTACAGACTTCTGTTTTTTAAACATTTCATATATTAAGGGAAATGTTAGAGATAACTGTGTCTGAAATGCAAGCAATGTTAAGAGGTTGAACAGGAAGGACATAGCTAATGAGAGGCTAGGAAATGAGATAATCTCTTTTAGAGAATCATCTGATATTGAGGAAACAAGGAATTTACAAAGGAGGGGATACAATGAAATTAACCAACGAGTGGAGCCATCCTTTGGGATCAGTAACCTTTAGACCTGTACCTAACAACAAAGCTGTGGTAGATGAACGGATAGAGCTGATCTACCCAGGAGTTTGTTTCCTCTAAAAACAGGTTTTTTTTTTCTTTTCCAGACTCAGAAGGCTATATCTTAAATTAAGAAGTGAAAGAATCAAGGTTGGAATAAAGAGTTATTCGTGTATAAATGTTGGAAACTACCTACTTTTACTTTAATAGTTGAAGGCCAAGGCACAAAAGACCCTACGTAACCAAATGTGTGCATTTTTTTATTACCTTTAAATTATACCTCAATTAAAAAAAACATGAAAAATAAGTCAGAAAAGGAGAAAAAAAGGGTACATTATTAGATCTTGTGGCTAAATAAATGGAAATAATTTATATCTATTGTCCTTAACAGGATCAAAAGCAGGAAACAATAAGCAAAGCTTATTTTAAAAAAAAGCTTCTGAGCTGCCTAAACAGACTACATTTCCCTTGGGTCATTAAAGGGACTTCCACCTCAATAAGAGATGCCACCCTACACCTTGAATCCCATTAATAAAAATGCAGAGAATTCTTGGAGTAATAAACAAGGGTCGTTGTTTTTCTCTCTTATTTTTTCCATTATTTTGCAAATAATCTATAAAATAGTTTAACTCTTTCACCAATATTAAAGTCATGCATACTCATCCCAGCAATCAAAGATTTAGCTCTTTGGGTTTAGGCGTTTCATGGTGGGAGGAAAGAGTACTAGATCCATTTATTTAAAATCCAGGCTGAAAAACAAACAAGAAGTCCTTGTCCATCTGAAGATCTTAATATATTTATTTGAAAACCAAGTTGTGTGAAAGAGAACACTAAATAGTCATATACCATCTCTTCAACCAAAGACTTGGACACAAGGTCCGCACAGAGGCAATGATACATGCAGTGAATAGCAGGTCTCAGCATGAACTTCCTCACAGGCGTTTCCAATATGAGCCTGGACAATCTTCTTCAGGTGAGCGATAAAATCCTGGGGAAGCGGGGAGAGGGAGAAGCTAGGGTTATTCTTTATTTTAAAAACATTAAAAAAACCTAAAACAAACTACTAGATGTTGAAGTCTAAAACTAGCCTATAGACTTCCCTGGTGGTCCAGTGGTTAAGACTCCACGCTTCCACTGCAGGGGTAATAGGTTCAATCCCTGGTTGGAGAACTAGAATCCCACATGTTGCACAGTGTGGCAAAAAAAGAAAAAACACCCAAAATAAAAAACCAAAACAACAAACAAACAAAACCAAAATAGCCCCTAACTCTGCTGATGCAGTCCTAACACGACAGTTCGTGCTAAGACAGACTATAGTTTCCAAATTCTCATTTGACTGGATATTTTACCCTTTTAAAAACTAACAAGGGGAACTTCCCTGGTGGTCCAGTGGGTAAGACTCCACGCTCCCAATGCAGGGGGCCAGGGTTCGATCCCTGGTCGGGGACTAGATCCTGCATGCATACTGCAACTAAGAGTCCGCATGCTGCAACTAAGAAGTCCGCATGCTGCAACTAAAGTCTGCGTGCCGCAAATAAAATCCCGCGTGCCGCAACTAAGACCTGGCGCAGACTAAATAACTAAATACAAAAGTAAATAGATAATAAATATGAAAAAAAAACCTAACAAGAATCCAATTTCCAACTGAAAACTTCTAAGCCATTTTGTAGTTAGCTGTCTTGAAAGACTTAATCAGGGGGTTTTCAGTAAGGTATTGTGAAAGGCTGAAGAGGGTTAATGTGAATTCAGTTCTGCACACAGACTGAGAGCTCAGGGTATTAATATTGTCATGTGCTGGTTGGGTAAAGCTTAGGAAACCATCAAGAGCTGGAAGACAATTTTCAAAGGCAGGAAGGCAAGTTATAAATCTCCAAACTGTGTCTTGGAGGCTTGAATATATTTTTCTACTAATAGCAGGGTTTCTGCCTTAACATTTATCTGAGATTTCTATAAAAGCTTTCATTAATTGCTTACTTAGTGTGTAACACTCACAGCGTTAGATTTGCAACTTGACATTTCAAATGTATTTTTCTTTTGTCCTAATGTAATAAATGATACTGATCTTACTTTCTTTAAAGAGTAGAATAAATTCCTATTTGTTTGACAACGTACTTGTAGTAGGGTGGAATTAGAGAACCTTGATTGTACAGTTTATATGTATCTTCAGATACGTGATGACCATTCAAAAAAAATTGGAGGAAACAGAATGACAATTTTGTGAAATTGCAATCTTTTTGCATCTAAAACCCCCCTTCAACATTGTTAGGACATTGGCATAATAATAATCTTTTTCAACTGGACAAAGCTTTGTGTTACAGTCTAAATGACCCCAAAGTACCTATAAGGACTATGGCTTATACATATTAGATGTTCAACAGATTCTCAAATAAATGAATGGTAAGGCTTTTAGTGCCAAAAGTATTGCCAAAGGAAAGGGAGAGAGAGAAGAATCAGTGAGGAATTTAGACCTGTGCTACTCAAAGTGTGATCTACGGACCAGTGCCCGTCCACAAACTATAACTGATCCACAACGAGGAGCTTACATCAAAATGGAAATCACCTCCGTCACTGAGCTGACTGTCAGTTCAGCTGACTTTTTTGGGGTTAGTGGGTAGCAAGGCTTTTTTGATGAGAGAAGCATTGAGTTACATTCTGGAGCAAGCTCCCTACTTCGTCATGGACCTATGAAATCAGTTTGCAGTCCAGCCACTTTGAATAGCACTGGTAGAACATTAGAGGGTAGAGAGTCAAAGAAGGAAAAAGGAATTGGTATATTCCATATTCGTGAAGAGGTCAAAGAAGGGTAAATTTTAATACTGTTTAGGTAAACAGGGATTAAGTACAAAAGGGAAAAAGTGAGACCATGTCTCTGTATAAAACATTTGTGAAGAACTGACTAAGAGATTTCCCTTGATACACAATTTTGTTCCACACACACCTCTGGTCCTTAGTCATCAATATACTCAAATGGTTCTGGGGGTTCTGGCTCTTGCTCCTCTTCCTCAATTTTCGGGCCATGGGCTGCCACAGGTTCCACCAGCTCTTCAATGTCTTCACTGGTATCCTTCAGAATGATGATGCCTCCAATGGACAGCTATTAAACAGAGCAAGGAATGAAGAAGCACAAGCTCCACTCATAGTTCCAGAATGCTCCAGAATCTTGAGTGCATATTTGTTAGATGGTACCTCAAGGCTACTAGAATGATTTGGAAATAAAGAACTGGGATGGAACTACACTTTCCTTGATGACAGTCAGGAAACCTGGGCATTTGTGCCTGTGTGATGCTACACTAGTGACTTAACTAAACTGTTCAAACGTAAGAAGGGGCTAAATAAAATCTTCCTGATCTATTCCTTCAGGTTAGTCTGAGGGCTGGATGAGGACATCATTGCCAATGTGCATAAGAAAGGATAAAGATAACTGTAATCTATAGGAGTACCTGCAAACTTAACCCAGTGGCTCTGGATGGTAGAACATGTGGTGTTGCTGTTTGGATGATGCATCCCAATTTAAGAAGTATTTCTCAGTACTGCACTAGCCTCAGTCGGACTGCAGGGAGAATGTTTACTATCCAAAGACGGTATTCTAATGCCTTGTTACTCAGTGTGTGGTCCTGTACCAGTAGCATCCTCATTACCTCGGAGCTTGTTAGAAATGCAGAAAACTTAGCCCCGCTTCAGATCTCTCAATTTGTATTTTAAGAAGATCCTCAGGTGATTTATATGCATGTTAAAGTTTGAGACGCACACTAGTCTAACAGATACTTTATCATTTGTGAGAAAACCATCATTTTGGACACAAGAGACAACCTAGAAATGAAAAGCCAATTTTTCTCCAGCAATTTCAGAATGATAGAGCAATATAAGTATCATAAATATCTGAGTGTTTTTCACTATAATCTACAAATCCTTGTGATGCGAGACAGTGAAAAACTAGACTGGAAACAAAAGGGAAGTAGAGTATAGAAGCAATTCTATTAAGCCCTCTCCCAAACATATTAGCAAAAGGTAAATTCAAAAATCAAACTGTCTGCCCTTCTCTGGTGTGCTAATCTTATTCTATTTGCTTTCCTGTGTCAAAGGAAATGGAAAGCTGCTCTCTGTAATTAAATCAGTCAACAGTGAAGGGAACATCTGGCAAAAACATATTTCTACCAAAGCACATTACTGGGAAGGAAAAAAAGCCCAAGCACGTTAGGAAAATGATTCATATATGTATAAGCATCTCTGCAGTTCAACCTAATCTAATTTTTACTCATCAGAACTCTGCTCTGCCACGCTATAAAACTGGTGTGCCTTCATGAATTTCTAAACTATTTCCCTTCTCTCAATACATACATATTCATACACATTCATCTATAATCCTTTCACTTAAAAAGCTTGCTTTCCTTGAAGAAAAGCCATTTTATGAATGGACCCTTCCTTTAATACCAATATTCATCCAAGAACAGAGTAACATGGCCACTATCCTAATACTCCATGGTCTAAAAGTTTATTTGAACCTTCTAAAGGACCAAATGGAGATCAATCTTTTACTCAACAGAAAATACCCATGTTCACCAAAGGACTTCCTGCATTTTGGAAATACATGGCTCCAGATTAGATTACAATGGAACTATTTCATGCTTAACTGGAATGCGCCAGCCCAAATCCTGCAATATAATCAACATATTGGAAGAGCTTTTTATAGCTACATGGTTTAGATTTATTAATGCCTTATATGTTAGAGAGAAAGTTCACACTCTCTAAGCAGGGAATAAGATATATGACATTCTGTTTTCTGAGAAGGCTAGTGACAATGGAAGACAGAGGCAATGGGGCACTTCGGCTGCCAAATGTTCCACACTCTCTATAAGACATCTTTTAAGATGGACAGGAAACAGAGTAGGAATGCCACCCATTTTCAAAACTAAAGCTGCTGGGACTTCCCTGGTGGTCCAGTGGTTAAGAATCTGCCTTCCAACGCAGGGGACGTGGGTCTGATCCCTGGTCGGGGAACTAAGATCCCACGTGCTGTGGGGCAACTAAGCCCATGCACCGCACCTACTCAGTCCACGTGCTACAAACTACAGAACCCATGCACTCTGGAGCCCACATGCCACAACTACAGAGTCCACGCACCGCAACTAGAGAGAAGCCCACACACTACAATGAAGAGCCTGCGTGCTCTGGAGCCCGCGCACCACAACTAGAGAACAGCCCGTATGCCACAACAAAAGATCCCGCGTGCCACAAAGAAGATCCAATATGCCACAACCAAGACACAACGTAGCCAAAAAATAAAAAATGAAATAAATAAATATTAAAAACAAAACAAAACAAAACAACCCTAAAGCTGCCTCTTTCAAATGCAATGTCTGAGGAAGGATCTGATGACCCTGCCATTGAGGGTTCTGGAGGGAATGAGTCAGGGGGCACCCCTTTCTTCACTGCACACACACAGAGGCAGTCTTTCCTTCCTTTTTTAAAAAATTGAGATATAATTCACATAACATAAATGATCTCTTTTAAAGTACACAATTCAGTGATTTTTCTTTTAGGATACTCACAAAGTTGTGCAGCCACCTCCACTATCTAATTCAAGAACACATTCATCAACGTAAAAGAAACTACGCATCTGCCAGCCGTCATTCTCCATCCCCCACTCCCAGCTCCTACAACCGCTAAAGCAACTTCTGTCTGTATGGATTTGTCCATTCTGGACATCTCAAATAAACAGAACCATACATTACGTGGCCTTCTGCGTCTGGCTTTTTTCACTTAGGATAAGGTTTTTAAGTTTCAAACACGGTGGAGTATATATCAGTATGTCATTTCTTTCAGCTGAATAATATTGCATTGTGCATATCACATTTTGTTTATCCATCCACCACTTGATGGACATTTGAGTTGTTTCTACCTTTTGGCTATTATGTATAAAGCTGATATAAACATCAGTGTACAAGTGTTTGTGTAGACATAGTTTTCATTCACTTGGGCATATACTAAGTGGAATTGCTGGGTCATGTAAGTCTACATTTAACTTTTTGAAGAACTGCCAAACTGGTTTCCATACAGGCTGCAACACTTTACATTCCTACCAGTACTATATGCGGCTTCCAATTTCTCCATATCCTTGCTAACTTTAACCTACAAACCTATTGTCTTTTTTTTTTTTTGCGGTACGTGGGCCTCTCACTGCTGTGGCCTCTCCTTGTTGCGGAGCACAGGCTCCGGACGCGCAGGCTCAGCGGCCATGGCTCATGGGCCCAGCCGCTCCGCGGCATGCGGGATCCTCCCGGACCGGGGCACGAACCCGCGTCCTCCGCATCGGCAGGCAGACTCTCAACCACTGTGCCACCAGGGAAGCCCCTATTGTCTTTTTGATTATAGCCATCCTAGGGTATTATGAAGTATCTCCTTGTGGTTCTGATTTCCATTTCCCTAATGATGAATGATGTTGAGCATCTTTTCATGTGCTTTTGGCCATTTGTAAATCTTCTTTGGAGAAATGTCTATTCAAATCCTTTGCCCATTTAAAAAATACATTTTTTTTTAAAATCATTGAGTTTTAAGAGTTTTAAAAAATGTACTTGGGTATAAGTCTCTCATCAGGTATGTGATTTGAAAATATTTTCTATTCTCTGGGGTTTTTTTCCACTTTCTTGATAGTGTCTTTCGTAACACAAAAGTTTTTAACTTGATTACGTCCAATTTATCTTTTTTTTGTGGTTGCTTCTGCTTTAGATGTCACATATGAGAAAACACTGCCTAATCCAAGATCATAAAGATTTACAGATAGGGTTTATATAGTGTTAGCTCTTACATTTAAGTCTTTGATCCATTTTCAATTAATTTTTATATATGCTGTAAGGTAGGGATCCAATTTAATTCTTTTGCATATGGATAGCCAGTTGTCTTAAGCACCAAGTCTTGAAAATATTATTCTTTCCCCATTGAAGAAAACCAATCGACCATAAAATGGATTAAAGACCTAAATGTAAGGCCGGATACTATAAAACTTCTAGAGGAAAACACAGGCAGAACACTCTTTGACAGAAATCGCAGCAAATTTTTTTTTTTAGATCCATTTCCTAGAGTAATGGAAACAAAACCAAAAATACACAAATGGGACCTAATTAAACTTAAAAGCTTTTGCACAGCAAAGGAAACTATGAAACAAAAAGATAGCATACAAAATAAGAGAAAATATTTGCAAATGATGTGACTGACAAGGGATTAATTTCTAAAATAAATAAACAGCTTATACAGCTCAATATCAAAAAAACAAACAATCCACCCAAAAAATGGGCAGAAGACCTAAATAGACATTTCTCCAAAGAAGACATACAGATGGCCAACAGGCACATGAAAAGATGCTCAGCATCACTAATTATTAGAGAAATGTAAATCAAAACTACAATGAGCTATCACCTCACACAGGTGAGAATGGCCATCATCAAAAAAAACTACAAATAATACATGCTGGAGAGAGTGTGGAGAAAAGGGAACCCTCCTACACTGTTGGTGGGAATATAAATTGGTGCAGCCACTATGGAGAACACTATGGAGGTTCCTTAAAAAACTAAAAACAGAGTTACTATATAATCCTGTAATCCCACTCCTGGGCATGTATCTGGAAAAGACAAAAACTAATTCAGAAAGATATATGCACCCCAATGCTCATAGCAGCACTATTTACAATAGCCAAGACATGGAATCAACCTAAATGCCCACTGACAGATGAATGGATAAAGATGTGGTATATGTATGTGTACACACACACACACACACACACACACAGGAATATTACTCAGCCATAAAAAAGAATGAAATAATGCCATCTGCAGCAACATGGATGGACCAAGAGATTATCGTAGACTCAGTGAAGAAAGTCAGATAGACAAATATAATATCATCACTTATCTGTGGAATAATATCATCACTTATCTGTGGAATCTAAAAAAAATGGTACAAATTTATTTACAAAACAGAAGTATACTCAGATAATACTGTAGAAAGCAAACTTACGGTTACCAAAGGGGAAAGGGTGTGGGGGGGGGATAAATTAAGGGGAAAGGGTGTGTGGGGGGGATAAATTAGGAGTTTGGGATTAACAGATACACACTACTATATATAAAAGAGATAAACAACAAGGACCTACTGTATAGCACAGGGAACTACATCCAACATCTTATAATAACCTATAATGGAAAAGAATCTGAAAAAGAGTAGATATATACATAAATGTATAACTGAATCACTTTGCTGTATGTATACCTGAAACTAATACAACATTGTAAATCAACTATACTTCAATTAAAAAAAGAGTCAAATTGACCATAAATTTTTGGACTCTCAGTTTAAAGTCATTTATCTGGATGTCTATCCTTACGCCAATACCAGTTTTGATTACTGTAGCTTTGTAGTAAGTTTTGAAATTGGGAAGTGTGTTTCTTCCAACTCTGCTCTTCTTTCTCAAGATTGTTTTGGCTATTCTGGGTCCCCTGTATTTCCATATGAATTTTAGGATCAGTTTGTATATTTCTGCAAAATAAAGTTAGCTGGGATTTTGATAAGGACTGTGTTGAATCTATAGATCAAATTGGGGAGTACTGCCATCTTGAGTAATACTAAATCTTCCAATTTGTGAACATTAATTATTGGCTCTGTAGTTTTTTTCCTTGTAATGTCTTTGCCTGGTTTTACTACAGAGTAATATTGGCCACACAGAATAAGTTTGGCAGTGTTTCCTCCTCTTGTATTTTTTAAGAGCAGTTTGTAAAGGATTGGTGCTATTTTTTCTTTAAACATTTGATGGAATTAACCAGTGAAGCCGTCTGGCCCTGGGCTTTTCTTTATAGCTTCCTGATTATTAATTCAATCTCTTTACTTGTTATATATCTATTCAGATTTACTATTTCTTCTTGAGTCAGTTGTAGTAGTTTGTGTCTTTCTAGGACTTTGTCAATTTCATCTAAATTACCTAATTTGTTGACATATAGTTATTCACAGTATACTCTCATAATCCTTTTATTTCTGTAAGGTTGGTAGTAATGTGTAAGGCTGGTAGTAATGTCTCCTCTTTGTTTCCTGATTTTAGTAATTTGAGTCTTTCCCCTTTTTTTGATTAAACAGATAGAAATTTATTTGCCCTATATAGTAAGAATCATAACAATATCCAACTTTAGTATACACATACTGTGTGCCAGACATGGTTCTGTATGGCTCACGTATGTGCCAAACATACCTATATGTTGTGTCCCCTCCCCCAATTCATATGTTGAAATCCTACCCCACCCCCATAGAGTGTAATGGTATGAGAAGTTGGGTCTTTAGGATGCAATTAGGTCATGAAGGCAAAGCCCTCAGGAATGAAATTCATGCCCTTATAAGAAGAAACATGAAGAGAGTTTGCTTTGTCTTTCTCTGCTATGTGAGGATACAATGAGAAGAGGGCTGTCTATAAGCTGGGATGATGGCCTTTACCAAGAACGTGCTCATGCTGGCACCCTGTTCTTGGACTTCTAGTCTCAGAACTGTGAGAAAGAAAGATTTGTTGTTTAAGCCACCCAGTCTTAAACAGTAGGTGGCAATTTGCTATAGCAGCCAGAACAGACTAAGACATATTTTAATGCAAATTACATTTTTATACAGTGTGTACACATCAACACCAATTTATGATTGCACTGTACAGTTGTCTTTTAAATCAGATAAGAGGAAAAAAGACCAGGGAGTGGGTGGTGAGCTGGCCACCCTGGGGACAGGGTGAGAGCAGACTCCGGCCACAGGGTGGGGTCCCTCTGGTCTAGAGTTCTGTGACCACATTTTCTGAACTCCAACTCATCTGATAAAGAATTTTTCTGGATCCCTTCATAATCTTAAGAATTACTGAAGACCACAAATAACAAATATTGGCAAGGATGTGGAGAAAAGGGAACCCTTGTGCACTGTTGGTGGGAATGTAAACTGGTTCAGCCACTATGGACAACAGTATGGAGGTTCCTGAAAAAACTAAAACTAGAACTACCAGATGATCTAGCAATTCTACTCCTGGGTATGTATCTGAAGAAAATGAACATTAATTTGAAAAGATATATGCACTGCACTATTCACAGCAACACTGTTTACAATAGCCAAGATATGGAAGCAATGTAAGTGTCCATAAACAGGTGAATGAATAAAAAAGAATAAATGGAATACTACTCAGCCATAAAAAAGAATGAAATTGTGCCATTTGCAACAACACGGATGGAATTGGAGGGTATTATGCTCAGTGAAATAAGTCAACGAACTAGCAGAAAGAGAAACTAAGAAAACAATCCCGTTTACAATTGCAACAAAAAGAATAAAATACCTAGGAGTAAGTTTAATCAAGGAGGAAAAAAACCTATATACTGATAACTGAATAAGACATTGTTGAATGAAACTGAAAATACAAAGAAATGGAAAAACATTTCATGCTCATAAATTAGAAAAATTAACAATATTAAAATGTCCATACACCTAAAGCAATCTATAGGTTCAATGCAATCCCTATCACAATCCCAATGACATTTGTTTTTACGGAAATAGAACCCAAAAAATCCTAAATTTTAAAATGTAAATACAGAAGACCTGGAATAGCCAAAGAAATCATGAGAAAAAAGAACCAAGCTGGAGGTGTCACACTCCCTGATTTCAAATTATACTACAAAGCTGTAGTAATCAAAGCAGCATGGTATTGGCAGAAAAATAGACACAACAGACACACAGACCAATGGAACAGAACTGAACATTCAGAAATAAACCCACATATACAGACAACTAATTTACGACAAAGGAGCCAAGAGCATACAGTAGAGAAAGTAAAGTCTCTTCAATAAACCGTGTTGTGAAAACTGGACAGCCAAATGCAAAAGAATGAAACCAGACCACTTTCTTACAGCATACACAAAAATTAACTCAAAATGTATTAAAGACTTGAATGTAAGACCTGAAACCATAAGACTCCTAGAAGAAAACACAGGCGGTATGCTTTCTGACATTGGTTTTAGCAGTATCTGTCTGGATATGTTTCCTCAGACAAGGGAAACAAAAGTGAAAATGAACAAATGGGACTACTTCAAACCAAAAGTTTCTCCACAGCAAAGGAAACCATCAATGAAAAGAAAACCTACCAAATGGGAGAAGATATTTGCAAATCATATATCCATCATACAAGCGGTTCATATCCAAAATATATAAAGAACTTTTACAACTGACCAATAAAAAAACAAATGACTAAATTTAAAAAACGCAAGGGAGTTGAATAGATATTTTTCCAAAGAAGATACAGGTGGCCAACAGGCACATGAAAAGATGTCCAACATTGCTAATTATTAAGTAAATGCAAATCAATCAAAACCACGAGATATCACCTCATACCCATTAGAACGGCTATTATCAAAAAGGCAAAAAATAACAAGGGTTGGAGAGGATGTGGAGAAAAGGAAACCCTGGTACACTGTTGGTCGAAATGTAAATGGATGTAGCCATTGTGGAAAACAGTATGCAGATTCCTCAAAGAATGATCCAGCTATTCCACTTCTGGGAATATGAAAACACTAATTTGAAAAGATATATGTACCCCTCTATTCATAGCAGCATTATTTATAACAGCCAAGATATGGACACAACCTAAGTGCCCATCGATAGAAGAATGGATAAAAAAGATGTGACACACACACACACACACACACACACACACACAATGGAATACTTACTACTCAGCCATAAAAAAAGGATGAAATCTTGCCATCTGCAATAACATGGATACACCTTGAGGGTATTATGCTAAGTGAAATAAGTTAGATGGAGAAAGACAAATACCATGATTTCACTCATATATGGACTAAAACAAAAATATTAATGAACAAGCAAAACAAAACAAAGCAAAAAAAAAAAAAAAAACCATAGAGAAAACAGTAACTTCTGGGGTGGTGCAGGAGGGTGAAATGGAGAAAGGGGGGTCAATTGTATGGTGATGGATGGAAACTAGAGTTTTGGTGGTGAGCATACTGCTGTGTATACAGAAGGTGAATTATAATGTTGTATACACAAAACTTACATTTGTTATAAACCAATGCTACCTCAGTTAAAAAAAAGAAGAAAAGAATCCTTCTTTGTCTTTCAACAGTGTGATTATGACGTGTCTAGGTGTGGATCTCTTTATCTTACTTGGATTCACTGAGCAGCCTGGATATGTAGATCAATGTTATTCATAAAATTATGGAAGTTTTCAGTCATTATTTCTCCAAATATTCTTCTATAATTTTCTCTCTCTTTTTGGTACTCCCATTAGCCCATTTCTGTGTATGCTGGTATGCTTGGCTTTTAACAGGTCTGTTCATTTTTTCTTCACCCTTTTTTTGTTGTTCCTCAAATGACCTATTTTCAAGTTTGCTCAAGTCTTCCTGAATCAGCTGTTGAGCTCCTCTAGCAAATTTTTCATTTCAGTTATTGTATTTTTCAAATCCAGAATGTCTATTTGATTATTTTTTACAATTTCTATCTCTTTACTGATATTCATGATTTGTTAAGATAACATTCTTATACTTTCCTTTAGTTCTTTAGACATAGTTCCTTTAGTTCTTTGAACATATTTTAGTTGATTTAGTCTGCCTATTATGTACAACATCTAGGCTTCCTCAGAGAGAGTTTTATTTATTGCTTTTTTCCTGTGTATGAGTCATGTTTTATTGCTTTGTATATCTTATAATTTTCTGTTGAAAACTGGACATTTAAATAATACAATGTGGCAACTCTGGAAATCAGATTCTCACCTCTCCCCAGGGTTTGCTGTTGTTGTCTGTTTTGTGACTTTTCTATAAAGTATTTTCTGTTGTGTGTGATCACTGAAGTCTTCTCTCAGTTACCTGATTGGACAGCTAATGACTAGCCAGGGATTTCCTTAAACACCTGGAACAATAAGTCTCCGAGTCTTTGCTGAGGGGCTATGTATGTGATTGGGGCACACCTTCCCTTCAATAGTCAGCCAGGCACAGACAGAAGAAATCTTTTCGCTTGTAAATGAACAACTGTTACAGCTTCCTCGGATTTATTTTGAGCAAAGGCTTAACAATCATTTAAGTTCCAGCTGAGGAAAACCAGTCTCCTCATATGGCCTCATGACACTGAGCATATACTTTGCTCTCTTTAGTTCTTCGTAATTGTCAAAATCACTAGGTGTTTTGTGTGCTTAAAGTACTCACAAGTTGTGTACTAATATACCTGTTCTGGCATGAGCAGTTTTGAAAGGATGCTGTTAGAATATATTCTCTGGAAACGTCACTTTAGCGAGCTGGGCTGCAGATTAGATAGCGACTACATTTAATATGTCCATTAGTGGTTCTATTAATTCATTCATTCGACACTACAGACCAAGCAGTATTAGGTCCTAGCAATGAAAAATTAATAGGAGATGGGAGAAGACCTGCAAGCTATTCCGTCTTTCCCGGCCTGACTGCCTGCTGCCCACAGATGGCTGATGATTTGTCACCACCACCAAGTAATATTCACTGACTGAGGATTTACCATGTTCCACATGTTGTTTTAAGTGTTTCACATATAACAACCTATTTAATCTTTACAATATTCCTAGGCGGTAGGTAGTATCACCATCCCAATTATTAGATGAGGAAACTGAAAGACGAAGCAATCAAATGACTTGTCTCAGTTACACAGCTAAGAAACAGCAGATCTGCAATATAAACTCAGTTCCGCCCAATTCTAGCTCTTCCACTAAATATCTTCCATCCTCTGCCCTCGCCTCCTCTAGCTGATAATCTAGTCAGGTAAGAGCCTGACTCACAATTGTGGTTAAGAGTTGTCACCACCATCAAGGACCACCTTCAAGCTGATGAGAATGCGTTTACTCTTCTATAAGGATCTAGAAATCTTGTCTATGACACTTGAGACAGGTCCAGCATTTGAATGTATTAAATATGTCTACTAATGGTTCTCTAGTTTTCGAGATACAAGAACCTAGAAAATAAAGACATTATCATGGCTCAAATTTCTGATCAGCATTTGTTTCTAACATGAAACATTCTGCCCTAGAATAAATTAAATGGCATGAAGATCCTTTTCTAATTGTAAAATAGAACACTCTAAGTGCTTATGTATTAAATGTATTACCTTGTTCAATCACATTCCTATGAGTTAAGGATGATAATTCTTATTTTATAGTAGTGAAAACTGAGGAAGAGAGGATTAGTACTTGGCTTAAGGTCTCATAGGCTGAGAGTGGTAGAATCAGGATTCAAACTCAGGATGTCTGGCTCCAGAGTCTGTAGTCCAAATCACTATGCTGTATTAGAAACTTCCATGATGTAAGCCTTTGGTAGATGAAGGATGTTTGCAGGGTCACACAAAGAAAAGTCTCCCCAAATCTATATGGAATGCAAGGGAATGTCCTCTTTTGCTAAGAGATTTATTAGTACTACAGAGCTTTTCCCAATACTTTGGAGATTTATCCTTCTCTATAAAGATTCCATTGCCCTACAGATTAACATCCTACTGGTATATAGTTAAGGGCCATTGGTGACTTACTGGTTTGAAAGGCTGGTATCTGCAGGTCTCTGGCATGCTTAGGACCTTAAGTTGGGCAGGCATAACTCGGGCTGGGTTATCCAATAGCTGGAAGTTTGGCTCAGGTTCTTTTTTCTTCTCTTTTTCTTCCTTTTTCTCTGCCTCATCCTAGGCGGGAAAAAATAGCCCCATAAAAGTTCACTTCTGTTCTACATCACTGAATAATGTTTAATAAATTTACTGAGCAACTATTAGGTGCAAAAGGTAGTTAGGATTAGACATAACGGAAGTAGAAGTAAAGTGATACCAGACTCAGACAAGAGAGATGGTAACTCTATTTGGGGGTGAGAATGATACTTAACTTAGTTGTAAAGAGTGAGAAGGCTTTTCTATCATCAGCGATATTCAAAAATAAATGATGTTCCCTTTGCCTGAAAGGGCTTTTCTCTCTACCACCATCATCTCACTGTCTAATGAAAATCCTACTCTGCCCTTCAAAACTCATTTTAGTTGTCATTTCCTCCAAGAACTCATTTTTGATTTGTACCCTTCTATTCTTCCCATGAATGGGTATAATTTCTAAAGTCTCTTCCAATTAAAATTTTGAGTCTCCATGCTTGGAACAGGATAATTATTTAAAGGAAGCCAAGAGCAAGGTATAACAATGTTCAACTAAGGAAGAATCTGGACCATGACAGAGAAAGCTACATCAACCCATATGACCACCAAGTTATACCTACCACTTCCATTTTCTCCTCCTCCTTTTTTTCCTTTTCTTTTTCCTTCTTTTTAGCCTTGGCAGTTATAGATAACACAGCAGTGGAAACCTAGAGGAGTGAACAGGGTAAATCATTTTAATCCCTTACTTACACGCAAATGTACAAGCCCAATGAGAATTCAGTTCTACAGTACTATTCTGTTTCCTGGTAGTAAGTATCATAAAGAACAAAATAGTCTGGGAATATAAAGATAACTTACTGTTACAGTCATCAGGTAAATCTTTAGTTCCTAGAGGCCTGTGTCCAATATAACTCTAATTTTTTTCATCTGTAGTATACCTTGGATGTGAATTTGCTATGATAAGTTTCTAAGGTAGAGATTTGGGTGCCACATCCTTTTTTACTTCATAGGGAAAGCACTGGAAAACAAAAATTTTCTCCAAACCTGGTCGTAAAGATCTCTCACTGGACTAGATGCCCTACAATGGTAATCCACAGTGGGTGAGTCGTTAACCTAGAATTATCCTCCTTGATGGGTCTCATTGAAATCAAAGGTGAAACAGGTACTTCGAAAGGCTGGGCAGTAATGGTGTAAAGCTGCCTTTGTTTTAGACTCAAAAGGGAGGGGGCCCTGAAACACAGCTGATGAACAAGATACTGTTGTCAAAGGATACCATCACCTACCACCCGCAAATTTGGTCAGTTATATAATTATCCCTACTTAACTATAACATTTACAGCAAATAGTCAACTGGCTAATATGGAACATTTTCTTGAGGGAAAAAATCATTTTCCTAAACCTCAAGTGTCATAAAGGGTAATTTTACTGAGAAAACTACAGGGGCAAGCACAGCTCTCAATTTCACCATACTTTAACTTAACACGTATCAATGAGTGTCTTCATGCTTGTGGGGAGGAGTATAAATTGGTTATATCCATTTTGAAAAGAAATTTAGTTGACACTTATAAAAATAATGTGCATTACTTTTGATCAAGCAATTCCATATCTAAGATCCTAACCTATAGATATACTTGTACAAGTGCACAAATATACACGTATAAAAACTCTATTCCAGTCCCATTTGTAACAGTGACAAATCAGAAATAACCTTAAATGTCTATCAGATAAAGAACTGGTAAGACAATGATATATACATAAAGGGATTGCTCTGCAGCTTTGGAAAAAGAGATCAATACACATTGAAAGTTTTTTAAAAAAATTGTTAAAGTGAAAACAATAAGATGCAGAACAGCACACAGAATAATTTGATTTGTGGTATAAAAAGTATAGCTATGTGCAGAAAAAACATTTGGAGGGATTCACAAATTGTGATTCCTGCAACATGGGACTTGGATGACCAGGAGAGAAAAGGGCTTTCACTTTATATTCCTGTGTAACGTTGGATTTTACTATGAGAAGTATTACTTTAAAAATACCTACTTTAAAACATAACAATATTTAAAACAAACCCAAGTAAAACACTAAGCAGCTCCTATATAGGTACAAATGGTGCTCAAAGTAGCAAAAAACCTACCTTTTCCTTTTCTTTTTCTTTTGGTACTTCCAGAGGGGCAGGATATGCAAATGTTGATGGTTTACAGTTTGATTTATATTGAACTTTCGGCATCTGAAGAAATAAGAGAATTCCCCCCCTCTATTAAAATAATCAAAATCAAGATTTAAGTACTCTATGCTCTTAACAAGCATACAGATGCCAAGGGCTGCCAGAAGTTTCAATCCTGGCTAAATTACACAGTTATTCAATTATGTTACCACTCCTCCCTTAAAGGCATCTCTCTTCTTTCACTGAATTAGTTTTGAGGTGCTTTACAGAACTACTGTGGTTCCCTATACTTTCTTCAAGCTCTGTGCCTTTAAACAGGCATCCCTTTCATTTTTACTGACCGCACATCCTGCTTCAGTGCGTTAAGTCCCACTCACAGTGTGAGCGTCAGATCAACTGTTACCTTCTTTGTAAAGTGTCATCTATCTAACCTGCATTCCTAACTTCCATGTCCCTTCCTTGTACCACAGTAACAACCTATACACATCCATATACAGTTTCTACACCATATAATCACACCTTACAAGAGTCTAGCATGAGCCTAATGGAAAAGTCGGCTTTGCATTACTTATTGACCAGGTTTAAAGTTCTCTAGTCTGAATTTTTCTCTATTTACCCAAGAGAATGGTAATGAGCATCACATTTACTAGGACAAGCAATCTTGTCTTTTCCATCCCACTTTCACTGTAAGGAATGGAAACAGAGATCATAAAATTGTGTGCCAGAGGAAGAAGTCCCTAAAGATTATACAGTATGTTTAACCACAATGTTAAATGTTGGGGATTGGGAAAACAAAAGATTCTTGCTCTGAGAGATAAAACTGCTCAATATTTACAAATGTGAGTAGTTTAATACTGAAACACTTAGAGGATAATTAATTGGCTATACAGCTATACTGAAAAAAATCAATTCAATGAAATAATCTTTACCAGCCATTTTTTGGCCTAAAATTTTTCCACTCTGAAAACTTAACAGAATGTTTTAACAATGGCGATGACCAAATGTAAGAGTTATTTAAAGATCAAAAAGCCTCTGAGAGGATGCAAGACCAAGAAAGTGATTCATCAGGCCATAGGACTGAGAAAAAAGACATAAGCAAAAATCTCATTAAAAAAAAAAAAAGGATAGTGTGTGATGACACGGAATGTATCACCTTAAGTCTTTGACTTAAGTGACTAGTTTCTTTCTGTCAGTGTCCCTGGCTCCTCACTGCTGGTCTTGCTTTCTGCCACTACCAAACGGACATCCTCCTATCTTGTTTTCCCTTTAGCAACAATCCTCTCTTCCATCAAATGCTCTAGCATCACATAACACTGAAACATATCCCTGTCTCAAACCTTCCTTCCTTAATAAGATTTAGTTTAGGTCTTCCTTGCCCAGATTATTGCAATAGCATTGTAACAAATTTCCACTGATATCAGAATGTTTCTAAAATGCAAATCTCATCATGTCATTTATCTGCATGAAATCCTACAACAGCTCTCACAGACCTTCAATATTAAATAAAATTCATCAGTGATTATAAATCCTTTGCATATTTTAATATTTTGCCCCCCTCTTACCAATCGCTCTCAATTGATTTACCCAAGGTTACGCAGTTAGTAAAAAGACTTGATTTTCAAAACTTCCACCAACACACTCCTCTCAATAAGGTGATGACTCAGTCTGAAGGGAAAATACTTTATTAATAAGATGCCAACTAATCTTTAAGATTTTATGAAAATCCTCGTGAGTGGGTGGCAAATAGGATATGGTGAAGATACAATATAAAACTGAGGTCTCACAAACATACCTTTAAGTCCTTGTTAAGGCCAATGACACACGTAGGGGTATAAGCCAATGACAGGAAGTGTGAAAGAGGAAACCAGAACCAGAACTGGGTAAAGACAAGGACGCCAACCACAGAAGGCATATGGGTGTGCCCAGTTCTGGACTGCAAGGAGATTGTGACATTATGTCCACCTGTAGAAAAGGAGAGAAATCATAAACATGAATCTAGCTGAGCAATAATAAAGATTTCTAAGTACTACACTAGGGAAAAATTTGGTGATTATTTTGAGAGTATAGTTCTAAAATCTAATATGAAGTCACTGGAATTAGTTAGCCAATGAGCTATCTAGGGTCTCCAAAATTGGAAATACTGGACTAAGGGTAATTTAGAACTTCTTTCTATATAGGTAGGCATTTTTCAAAAACTAAGCCTGAAGGATATCAGAACGTGTATGCTTAATTAAATATTAATCTATATTGTACATTGGCTTTTAATCTGCAAACAAAAAGTAAAATTTTAGTACATATCATATTTGTAAACAGTGGCAAAGAGACAAGAGGTAAATACTGTTTGCTTATTTTTATTCTTTCTGCTTTAGTCATGTCTGAATGCAGGCAGCTCCAAGATTAACTAGCCTTGTGATCTTGGACAAATCACTTTACCTCTAAAAGTTTTTTTTTCCCATTGGCAAAATGAGAGTTTGAACTTGAGCATTTGAACTAGAGCACTACCACTAACAAAAGAAAAATTTTAATATCCAATCCCTGATTCAACTGAAAAAATTTTCTGAGGAAGCACAATATGTAAAACAATGAAATCAGAGCTAATTCTGTTAAATCAGAAGAGATTTGGGGCTTGAATCTGACCTGTAAACCTACCTCTTTCCACAACCCCTAGACTTTCCCTTGAGGGAGTGCAGAGAAACACAGTTTGAAAGCTAGTAAACAAGAACTAAGATCCAAGTATCAGTTAGCTAAGATCTCTACTGGGACCTCATAAAGCTGAGATTCTAGGAGGCTTTAGGGGTTGCAAACTTGAATGTCTTTAGGAACTGGTCAGGTAAACAAATGAGAAAAGTTGGACTGAAAGCAGCCTGCTGATGCAGGGGACACTGGTTTGTGCCCTGGTCCGGGAAGATCCCACATGCCGTGGAGCGGCTGGGCCCATGAGCCATGGCTGCTGAGCCTGCACATCGGGAGCCTGTGCTCTGCAACGGGAGAGGCCACAACGGTGAGAGGCCCGCGTGTTGCAAAAAAAAAAAAAAAGGTCGTGTCATATTTAAAGAGGACATGTTACTAGGGGTGTTAGATCCAGGGTCACTATGTAATTTTGTTTTTAAGAGTACACTTGAATCTGGATTTCGGACAAAATTTTGCAAATTTTGCTAGGCAGGCAAAAACGTGTTTAAGGCAGGTATGGCCCATGGGCTGCTGTGTTGCAGCCTCTGGCCTATAGTAACAGTGTTAGTGTTGGACCCCAGAACTTTAAGACACGAATCTTTTAGTTTATATAATATAGCCCATAAAAATAAGGCTTGTTTGTGCCTAGTCACCATCCTAATATGAATTCCAATTCTGGATTTCCATTGCTCACATTTCACTTCTCTTCATCTCAGTATCACACAGACACCTTCATGTTTTTTATGTATTTACTTATGGCTGTGTTGGGTCTTTGTTGCTATGCAAAGGCTTTTTCTAGTTGCGGTGAGTGGGGGCTACCCTTTGTTGTGGTGTGCGGGCTTCTCATTGCGGTGGCTTCTCGTGTTGCCGAGCACGGGCTCTAGGTGCATGGGCTTCAGCAGTTGTCACACGTGGGCCCAGTAGTTGTGGCTCACGGGTTTAGTTGCTCTGTGGCATGTGGGATCTTCCCGAACCAGGGCTTGAACCCGTGTCCCCTGCATTGGCGGGCCGATTCTTAACCACTGCGCCACCAGGGAAGTCCTGCCTTCATGTTTTGCTTGGAGTTAGGAAGTGAGTACTAACTTTACTAAGCCAAAAAAAGCATTTTTTATAAGAATCAGCGTTCTACTGTTCAACCAGATAACCTAGATTTTCTTAATACTCCCTCTACAGATATTTCATTTAAGATTTTACCTAGAAATAAATCAGGTATACTTTAATTGTGTTTTTCCAACAGGAATGAGTTATACTTTTACTGTCTACTTATATTCTTCCCTATTCTAAACCCTACATTCACAGAATGCTTACAATATATTAAAAATTTTGAAATACTGAAAAAGATTCCAAGGAGCCTCCAATCTAGTGAAGACAGATAATTAGATAATTAAAATAAGGCACAAAAGTATTATGTTAGGTATAACTGGGTACTAGGCCCACCTACATGGTGGAGGCTGAATACAGTAGAAGAAGAGGGGGGAAGGCTTCCTAGAGAATGTGATATTTGATCTAAGTTTTGAAGCTGAATTTTCTTTTATTTCAATGAAACCTATCTTCTTCACACTTAGAAACTAAACTAGCCTTTAGTTCTAATAGTTTGAGATTTAATATGAAACAAGGGCAAGTTTATTCTATTGATAGTGTTTGCACAGTTTTACAAACTTCACCATAAACTTTCTTAATCTTCAGCTTTTCTCCTTGAAGAAACCAAATCATTGAGTGAGTTCTCATAAACTTTACTCATTCTTTTGAAGTTGCCCTCTCCAGGTTTTCTCTACTACCATTAACTTCTGAGAGATAAATTACAGGACTAAAATTTTTTCTAATGCAGTTGCAGAAATGTTTTCCAGGAAGAAAGGATATTAGCAAAGTGAAAAAGGGTAAGAAAATAATCTTATGCTCCTAATAGCAAATATGGCAGTACACGACTTTCATGTACTTAATGACACTAAAAAGAGAAATGGAAAGAAGCATCAAAACTTGATTGGTGCACCACAGATCAAACAGACACTCCCCAAAAAAAAGATGGAAGGAGAGAAGGGCTCAAAGAGGAAGGAGGGGAAACCAGAGAGAGGACTTCTAGTAAAGATGGCAGAATAAAGCTAAAACAAAGAATTATTCTCTCCCCAATTTCTTAACAAATGACTCTAATTTAGTAGTACTAAAGAATGAGTAAAGGGTTGAAGCCTAAAACTACAAACTTCAAAAACTAGCAGCTAAAAGAAAACATAAAAGATTATGGAGTAGTAAAATGTTACTTCTAAATCCTATTTAAAAACCAGTTACCAAAAGTAGCCAATCTGAAAAGGTTACATACTGTATGATTCCAACTATATAACATTCTGGAAAAGGAAAAGCTAAAGCTATAGAGACAGCAGAAAGATCAGTGGTTGCCGGGGGATTGGGGGTGCGGGGGTGGGGAGGGAGGGAGGGATGAAAATGTAGAGCACAGAGGATTTTTAAGGCAGTGAAAGTATTCTGTATGATACTGTAAAGGTGGATACATATCATTACGCATCTATCAAAACCCATAGAGAGTGAACCCGAATGTAAACTAGAGACTGACAAAATCCAGTCAGTTAAGTGTTAAGTCTTAGTATAGATACCTTGGAAAAAGAAGCAGCAATAAAAGAAATGGTGGTGAGCACTGAATCCCTTTAAATATGAAACTAAGACTAAACTGTGAGAATTATGATTTCACAAGAGTATGTAAATGTTATGAGCTATGACAATGTAAAAATTTTGGAAGGTGGCAAAGAATGAGAAAGGAGAAACTATGGCATTGTCAATGTCTGTATCATTTATACATGGGAGAGAATACCATCAAGAACTGAAATGGTTTACTTCATCTAAAGTATCTATGGAATACTGTCTTTATTTATATACAGCTGCAACGACCTATCTTTAAATTAAAAAGAGAGAAAAATATAAATTGTACGTTAAACACTAAAAATTTAAGCAGAAAACTCTCAACTTCTTGGAAAATTAAAACAGAACAAACTTTACTAGACAAATGGATTAAAAGAGAAGGGTATTTGCCTCAAAAATTTAGAAAACAAGGACTTCCCTGGTGGTCCAGTGGCTAAGACTCCATGCTCCCAATGCAGGGGGCCCGGGTTCGATCCCTGGTCAGGGAACTAGATCCCACATGCATGCCACAACTAAGAGTTCGCATGCCACAACTAAAGATCCCACATGCTGCAACGAAGATCCTGCGTGCTGCAACTAAGACCCAGCTCAGCCAAAATAAATAAATTAATTTAAAAAAATTTAGAAAACAGCACCAACATTCTAAGAAAGAAAAAGCAAATAAGAGTCAAGCAAAAATAAAGAATTTAGGGGAAAAAAAGACTAGCAACAGCATATAAACAAAAAGAGAAATCTCTAGCAAATCTAATTAAGAAAAAGATAATATAATCAAATTAGAAAGGAGACAGATTTTTTTAAAAAGCCTTATATATAAGGGAGATTACCTAAAATTAAAAAATAAGGATGCTGAAAATCTTAATATGACTAAAAATACTCTAAGTACAAAACCTGACAAGGTTAACAAAAAAACTTACGATATCAAAAACTTCAGCTTCTTTCTCTGATTTCCTTCACTAGAAATATAAACACATTTCTAGTTGACCAATAAAAGAATGTTTGCAATAAATATGGCTAACAGTGTTTTTATTAGAAGAAATTAAGATAACCAACAAGTTTTAGAAAAGCTCATCTAGTAATAGAATTACTATGAAAACCTTGAGATACATCGTTTTACCTTCCAAATTAGCAAAGATTAATGAAAAAGATTATATTCTACATGCCTAGGGTACAGTTAGAAAAAGAATCTCACACTTGAATGAAATAGTTATGCTTCCTCCCTTCTACCCTACTGAGTGAGATATCACCAGTAATAACAGTTAAAGAATAGGTTGAATGAACCCCAAGTCCAAGGTACTAAAGCACACCATTCTATCTTGAAAGAGTAGCCCATCTCTTTCTAAATAAACCATAGCGTAGTGGTGAAGAATGTGAAGTCAGGAGCCAGTTGGTACAGTGTGCTATGCATTTACTAGGCAAATATTCCATGTATCTTATTTTAGGATGATTTAGCTGCTAGAGTTTGTCTAAAACCTAATTTTTTCCTCAAAAAATTTCCAATGTCAACTTGTTTAAAACTGATATATACTAAGAAAATTAAAGGAAAAGAAATCAGCCAACACTCACTGAGCACTTTACTAAGTGACTGAGACTGTTTTAGTTGCTTTACATATATTTTTAATCCTCCAACACTATGAGGTAGACCTTACGAAACAAGAAAACAGACATAAAGAGGGGAAATATAGCTAGTACTGTAAAGGGACTGGGATTCAAACCGTAATAGTCTGCAGTTTTAACTCTACTAAATTATTTCTATGAACTACAGGCTCCAAATTTTCTCCAGGAGTAATTTGTCCCAGACTCAATTTCTACATTGTCATATAGTTAGAACATATATTTCATTAGATTTAGTTTAAACAGACAAATTAATCTGGAAGATTTTAAAACATTTACCTGCATCCAGTATGCCCTGGGCCAGAATAGCGCCAAACTTGGCCATGACATCATCGTGTTTATCATTGATGACTTTCGAATACAGCTGTCTGAACTGATTCACCTGAAGGAACAAGAAAACCAATTATAGTCTAGTTCTATTCACTTGCTGTGTCATTTTCGAGCGGGGAATAGACCGCTCAAATGCAATGAAACCTGAGTTCTGATTCACAACATTCAAAAAGAGAGCGTTCTGGGCTTCCCTGATGGCGCAGTGGTTGAGAATCTGCCTGCCAATGCAGGGGACACGGGCTCGAGCCCTGGTCTGGGAAGATCCCACATGCCACGGAGCAACTAAGCCCGTGAGCCACAACTACTGAGCCTGCGCACCTAGAGCCTGTGCTCCACAACAGGAGAGGCCGCAATAGTGAGAGGCCCGCACATTGCGATGACGAGTGGCCCCCGCTCGCGCAACTAGAGAAAGCCCTCGCACAGAAACGAAGACCCAACACAACCAAAAATAAATAAATACATTTATTAAAAAAAAAAAAAAAAAAAAGAGAGGGTTCTGGACCGGATTTGAAGGCAGAACAGTCCCATGGTTGAAATCATGGATGTCATGACTTTTCTGGTATGGGAGCACCAGCTCTGTTTTCAATCCTCATTCCACAGTGGATGATTCAGACTCAGGGGAATGCTGAGTGTGATTTCATATTGTACCACTGTTAGTCAGCAGGCTTAAACAGTTCAAGTGAACACTAAGGCTTTCAGTGAACTCTGAATTACACCTCTTCTGCTCACCATCAACCTACAGATTTCCTAATCGGCACAGTCCTTCAATTCTACCTTACAACAAACTACCTTTCACTGCAGCTGTGTGAGGCATATTTTGGATTTATATTCACATATACAATAAAGATTTTCATTATGCTCACACATCAATTTTCAGAGGACACATCACAATAATTACTCTCACCAAAAGAATACATCAAGGGACTTCCCTGGTGGCGCAGTGGTTAAGAATCCGCCTGCCAATGCAGAGGACACGGGTTGGATCCCTGGTCCAGGAAGATCCCGCATGCCGTGGAGCAACTAAGCCTGTGCATCTCAACTACTGAGCCTGTGCTCTAGAGCCTGCGAGCCACAACTACTGAGCCTGCACTCTAGAGCCCGTGCTCCGCAACGAGAAGCCATCGCAGTGAGAAGCCTGTGCACGCCAAGGAAGAGTAGCCCCCACTCGCTGCAACTAGAGAAAGCCCACGCGCAGCAACGAAGACCCAATGCAGCCAAAAATAAAATTAATTAAAAACAAAAAGGGAAAAAAAAAATCTTAAAAAAAAAGGACACACCTAAATGGAATACATGTTGACTCATTCAGGGAGGGATTACTGGTAATTTTTGTTCGCTTCTTTATTATTTTCTGTATTTTTCTAAAATTAACATATATTACTTCTATAATTAGAAAATAATATTTATAAAATATATGTTCTCATCAAAATACCTGATTTTTGGGTGACAATAAGGGAAATATTTTATGCTTCCTCCATGTCTTACACTTCTCTATTTTCCCACCAAGTGCTTTTCAAATGGTAAGCACCCAGAAAGAAGTCGGCTTGTTCAAGAAGCACATGATCACCAGAGCTCCCCAAATCTGCCAAAGGCAGAAAATATTGAATTTGAGTTTCCCAATATAATGATTTTATCTGCATTACGTATTCTTTCAGAATCTCTTACCCTTTTCATTTATCTTGGTCGGGGAGGCCACACTGTGATACAGCGCAGAGTAACATAGGGCCAGACAACACTGGCTTATAAACACCTCTGCTCTAATAAGCTGTTTGGGTAAGTTACTTGGCTTTTCTGAGTCTCAGTTTCTTCGGCTGCTGTAAGGACTATATGAAGTAATACATATGTAAAGTAATGTGTAAAAGGCATTTTATGATTCAGTAAGCATGGCTGTCTTACCATATCAGAGCAGAGTCCAACCAGTCCTCCATGACTACCCTCTCTGCAACCTAAATACTGCTATCAAAATGATATTCCTTAAAATGGTTCTCACTTATTTATTCATAGGCAACGACAGAATGTGATAGCGAAAACAATGAACTAACTCTGCCACTACCCAGCATATGACCATTAGCAAGCTACTCACTTCTCTACATCTTACTTTCTCTAACTATAAAACCCTGCACGATAAGATCATCATAAAATTCCCTTCTAGTTTTAAAAATCCTAAGGTTTGATGATTTTACTCTGGTTCAACAAGTCAAATTCCTTTGATTCTTAACTTATTTTACATGAACACTTATATTACCTTATATAGGATGGAAATTTTATGTGCTAAGTTTACATGAACTTACAAAAAGAAACGCTGGACAAAGCACTGTATGTACATTATAAAGAAGAACTTAAATATAAAACCACACCCCAAACAACAGGACATTTGGTGAAACTAAAAGACGGAATAAAAAAAAATCAATGCAAATACATAATGGGTTTATCCAATCAATATTAAGTAGACTAGTACTTTTAAAAAGCTAGTTTTTGTTCATCACTTAAAAATTTTTCCTCACATTTTATTACTTATGCAGCAGTAACTTAATTTTCATTATTACGATTCTTCATAAAGAATTATTATATTAGTAGGTTAGGATAGTATCTTATTTGGAAGGCGACTTTGAGCCCATCTGGTCTACTCTGCCTAATTTACAGATGTGAAAAATGGAACCAAGATAGGTAAAATGACTGGCTTGCTTGTGATTACAAACAATTAATTGCAGTCATGGCTAAGGATCATGATTTTCTGACTCAATTTCATCGCTATGAATAGTATGGCCCCCACATAAAACAAATTAGAATTTGTAGGAGAAAATCATATTAATTTCCCATTTTATATTATGATAATCTCACAGAAAAGACAATTAAATTTCAGACAATGCTGTGACCCATGCCTTCTGCTGTGCCTGATTATCTAAAATCTACCTTCTCCAAATCCTACATTTAAAACACTCATCATGTTTTTAACTCTGTACACCTTATACTGTTGGAAAAAAACAAAACCCATACTTCTATGTCAGCGAGAAAAATAAAGGATGGGAGAAGGGCATAAAGTTCCGTAAACGTCTTTTCTGTGGTTACTTATCACCTAGGTGTGTCTCTTCCTGTTTTTTTTTGTTTTTTTTTTTCCTGTTTTCCTGGATATAGAAATGAAGCTGTACATCAGGGATCAGTTTTAGAGGTTTTTTTTCCCTTTTCTCTTTCAATGACATTACATTAGCTCTTATGACTTCAACTAGGTATATAATTCCTTCCACGAACTCACTGAGGCCCGAAGAATTTTGGAATTCAGAATTTAGAAAGGTGACATGGTGCACACACCATAAGTTATGCAATACCCTCAGTGGAGCGTGGGGGTAATATCCCGTAATCAACCAAGTTAATATTTCTGAAGCAGCAAAATGAATGTTTACTAAATGGGATAAAGGCTATAAATGAGTTCATACTGGCTCAGATTTTACAGCCAAACGAGTCCTTAAAGACAGACAAAACTCTTAGTTTTCAGACCTTTCTGTAAATTAGAATTGCAGATAAAGGCCATGAACTTATATAATTTATCTGGGCTAGCTCCCATCTCTTTCTTTAGTTCTGTTTTTTTTCCTATGCTCTCATCTTAAATCCAACTGACTTGCTGTAATCTCACACTTAACATGCCTAATGTGAAAATTATCTTTATTCTTTTTCAAGATTCCAGGCAATGCTATCATGATTTCCCCACTATCAATATCCCAAGTGATGTTTTCAGCTCCCTCCTCAATCTTATTAGTATTATTTTGTTCATGGTAGTTGGTTGTGCCTTTTCTTTATATTACCACCAACACTTTTAGGGTCCAAATCCCTGTCTTACTTAAGGCAACAGTATGGTAATATAAATTACTATTTAAAAATGTGTTATGCTGTAAAATAAAACCTTATAATATAAACGTTCATGCTGATTTATTTTAAAACTGCAAAAGCTGATCAAACTTGGCCAAATATGATCCTACTTCCAAAAAGGGTACATGCCAGTGGTGGGAGAAGCTTCTTTGTAACAGGCCTCAGGCTAGATGATATTAGGCAAGGAGGAGCACAGGATCCCATTCTTACACTTTAATATTTTTATCTGATTCTATATATGATACTTGTTATATACATGTTCAAATAACTGCTAACAGTGGAGTTCATTTAATAAGAAAAACAGAAGATAGATCCTTCATAAAGAGTTGGGTTCTGGAGACAAAATAACTCCAAGGACCTATAAAAGAACAGTATTCTAGTTAAATGGTTCTGAACCTCTGGTCTAAGAGCCTTCTAAATTGGGTTTGTAATCACCCAAGGGTGTATGCACGTTCTGGGGTCTATGTTTGTGAGAGTGAGTGAGCAAGAAACTGGCAGAAGAAAAGCAAAGATGTACTGGAGTTAGTTAAGCTAAGACCACAATGTGTAGAGCTTAGTGTTAAGACAGCATTCTGTAAAAGGATGTGAGGTAGATCATGACTGCATAAAAAACATTTCCTTTGGAAATTTCCATTAAAAATCTCACAAAATATCTGAGAAATGTCCCTTCTGTATTCCTTTGAGGAGGGGGTTATAGTCTTGATGAAATTAACACTTGATCTTTGATTTCAAGGCATTTTCATGGACTGGTTTGTAACCTTGTGACTAGGACTCTGTAGCCTTGAGAACTTACTTCTCTTCAAGCTCGTTAACAGCTTTTTCTTTTCAGCAATATCACATACCACCCCAAAAGAATATCAATTTTTAAAATTTTGGCCACGCCACGTGGCTTGCAGGATCTTAGTTCCCGGAGCAGGGACTGAACCCATGCCCCCTGCAGTGGAAGTACGAAGTCCCAACCACTGGACCGCCAGGGAATTCCCAGAATATCAATGTTGCCTTCTTCGCAATTATCAGGTAAGAGAGAGATATAAACTATATATAGTCTACAAAGCTCTTGATCACATGCTTAAGAGCAGAAAACGATGAAACAGAACTTAAAGTTTAAGGATTCATGAAGTGAGTAACAATTTTACTCTAAGGGATAGTGTTTCCAGAAAGAACATTTGTTGTATACACTTTTGCTTTTGTAGTCACTGGGGTACACATTTAACTTTCCCCATTGAGTTTATATTAATGGCACAGCCTACCAGCTATAACTGCGTTTTAACATTCTTATCAATACCCAAGATTCTGATACAATGTGAAGATGCAAGTGTACACCACATATTCACATCAGCTAAGACTTCATTCAACAAAATTTATGGAATG
The DNA here is from genome assembly GCF_005190385.1 of Monodon monoceros. Taxonomy (NCBI): domain Eukaryota; kingdom Metazoa; phylum Chordata; class Mammalia; order Artiodactyla; family Monodontidae; genus Monodon; species Monodon monoceros. Next base: position 8,648,709 of record NW_021703772.1, read on the forward strand.
ATTACAAAATACTAATTATTTAAACTGCTGTATTTTTTACATTTTCTAAATATGCAAAAGTTTTATTAGAATAAATAGTTGAAAGTTTTTGAAACTATACAGCCTACCCTAACCTAACCCCACCCCCATTACAAAGTACTCTGCCATTGTTGGTACAGAGCTTATGGTTATAAAATCAATGAAACCCTATAGCAGAGGATGGGAAGATGGCAAAACATTTGTCATGTTCACAATACATATAACAAGAAAGCAACATGAGAGGTCAAAGCGAATAAATATCTATATATTACTGTTAGGGGACGTGCATTCCATGGTCAAACTTCCTTCTTTAATGACATTACTCAGCTGGATAACCTCCAGCTGATAAAGCTCAACAGAAGATCAAAAGTAGAAATAAAAGATGCAAAAGCTACTCATAACTGCTCTATTTAAAAACAAAAACCAAAAAGAAATGTGGTCTGCTTGAAAAGATGTTTATATTCTAGAAGATACAATATATTAAGTAATGTATTATTAAAAGAGGATGAGAAGTTTGATTCTATTTTTTGCAATAATCCAATTTTTATAAGTCTTAAAAGTGATTTTAGGAGAGAGTAGGACTGGATTAAAAAAAAAAAAAAAAAAAGGACAGCAACAAAAATGATAGCAACTGCTCAGAAAAGGAAATCTATTAAAGCTCCACAGAACAATCAATGAGTTCTGAAATTTTTTTCCTCCTCCTCCCCAGTCTATCTATTGATACTTTGCTAAAAATGAATCTGCTTAATGAGGCAGAAGACAGTGTACCAGTGGCTTTTTCTGTTGTCAATTTCTTTGACTGTTTCTTATATAGGAGCAGAATTATACAAGGTTGTTAAATGCCCTAACTTTAAATTAAGAATTAAAGATCTGAAATTACTGCGTAAGCTATATACATCTATTAAACATGTCACACATGGTAATTTTTAGTATATGTAATAAGATTTATGCACTTTCTGTTTCTCAACAAAATGAGAAGTTCTGGGTGAGGTGCCAAGATACATTAGTTACCAGAGTCTGAAATGAGGTCCGAGAGACTATCATGAGGAAATTTTAAAACAGGTGCCTCAAAATCTGTTATGGGGTCATCCACACGGTATATATGAGGACTTGATTGTATCAATAGAAGGATATGTGAAAAGGATTTCTCTACGGGGAAAACTGGGCTTTAAGTCTTTCCCACTAACGCTAAGCCTAGAGATGGGCTTCAGAGAGACCATGTGGTGAGCATGTGGTGAGCCTAGTATGATCAGTGGTCATTGTGCACTGACATCTGACACATGAGTTATGAGGCAATAGCTATTGACTGAGGCACAAGCAATGAGAGAGGGAGGGGGAGAGAGAGGGAGAGGCAGGCAAAGCTGCACTGAGAGCCTATTATACTCCTACCTACAAGAAGGGCAAAAAATGCAATAGTGTTTCTGTGGACAGATGTGGGTCAAAGAAGAAAGAAAGCCTTCCTGGAGCCATGTGAAACACTGCCCAAGGGATCTCCAATGAGGGCAATGACATTCTAACAGAGAATCTGGATGTACTCATTTCTAAACTGAGATTGTATATACTATATAAAGTTTTTATTACCTCAGAAGGATGGATCAAAAAAAATCATAGACCACTTAGTTTGTATCTTGTATCACAGGAACAAGTTATCCTACTGAATAAATTTTAAAAGCACAGCAGGAGGCAAAAATTCAAGTTGATTTTTATGATTTTGTCAACCCATGAGTTCTAATTTTTCAAGTATGGCTATATAACTGAATTAACAAAGTGACCATAAATTTATAAAAAATGCAATCAAAGAGTATTATATACTTAAAGTTCTCCTATTCTCCTACCTCTTTACTTTCTGTGAGTTCAGTGTACACCATATTTGAGGTAGAAATGTCCTCAAAAGAAGATAAGCTACCAAAGAAAAGCCTGAACCAGCTCTCTTCTAGAGAATTTTTTTGTTTGCTCACCTTGGGACAAGTGATTTCAGTCTGCTGGATCATGATGAGAGCCGAAGCTATGAGAGCTCCTTGCCTCACATAGTTCACAGGGTCATTTGTCATCGGTTCTAGCAAATTAATTGCTTCCTGAAAGCATTAACAAAAAAAACTTTTAATAAAGTTTATATAGCTAAATTTTCAGATTAGTTACTGTCTTTCTAAGTCAATATTTTCATCTAACATTGTAATCACAAGTTAATTTAAGACTACTTGGATGCAACAGTCAGAACTGAGTATGCTTTAAGTTTCAATATAATTGATGGTAAGTGAAAAGGAAGCTTACAACACAAGTGCTCTTGTCTTGGGGTAAAAGAGATAAAAAAGAAAGTAGAAAAAATGAGATTAATGTTTGATAAACACCTATTATTTTCCAGGTGCAGTGGGAGGTATTTTATATATATTATCCATTTAATCCTCTTCATCCTAAAACAACAATAACAGCAATACAAAACAATCTTTAAAAACAAAGAAACAGAGTTAGACAGGTAAAGTAAATTGCCAAAAATCACATAAGTGTAGCAAACTCAGGCCAGTCTGACTCTAAGTATCCAACTTCCTTCAAATACTAGAGTAAGATAATATCTTAAGATGATTTTACAAAATCTAATTTAAAATATTAAATAAATCGAATGTAAATTGAAACAAACAAAAAACAAAGAGAAACAAAACTCCCAAAACAAAAAAGATTTTACCTGCTAGGAGAATGGCAACACAAATTAAGTCAAATAGGACTAGAAATGATTCCATGGTTACACTTCCCACATATGGTGGGATTTTCCAAAATGTTTACCAGGATATCCCCAATATCCCCAATATTACGAAATATCAGAGCAAGAGACTGGTTCAAGATAGCGGAGTAGAAGGATGTGCGCTCACTTCCTCTTGAGAGAGCACTGGAATCACAACTAACTGCTGAACGATCACTGACAGGAAGACACTGGAACTCACCAAAAAGATACCCCACATCCAAAGACAAAGGAGAAGCCACAATGAGATGGCAGGAGGGGGGCAATCACAGTAAAATCAAATCCCATAACTGCTGGGTGGGTGACTCACAAACTGGAGAACACTTAGACCACAGAAGTTCACCCACTGGAGTGAAGGTTCTGCGCCCCACGTCAGGCTTCCCAACCTGGGGGTCTGGCAACTGGAGGAGGAATTCCTAGAGAATCAGACTTTGAAGGCTAGTGGGATTTGATTGCAGGACTTCAGCAGCACTGGGGGAAACAAGAGACTCCACTCTTGGAGGGCACACAAAAAGTACTGTGTGCACTGGGACCCAGGGGAAGGAGCAGTGACCCCATAGGATACTGAACCAGACCTACTGCTTTGTGTTGGAGGGTCTCCTGCAGAGGCAGGGGGTGGCTGTGTCTCGCCGTAAGGACAAGGACACTGGCAGCAGAAGTTCTGGGAAGTACTCCTTGGCGTGAGCCCTCCCAGAGTCTGCCATTAGCCCCACCAAAGAGTCAGGTAGGATCCAGTGTTGGGTCGCCTCAGGCCAAACAACCAACAGGGAGGGAACCCAACCCCTCCATCAGCAGACAAGCTGATTAAAGTTTTACTGAGCTCTGCCCACCACCAGTCCCTCCCACCAGGAAACTTGCACAAGCCTCTTAGACAGCCTCATCCACCAGAGGGTAGACAGCAGAAGCAAGAAGAACTACAATCCTGAAGCCTGTGGAACAAAAAACACATTCATGGAAAGAGAGACAAGATGAAAAGGCAGAGGGCTATGTCTTAGATGAAGAAACAAGATAAAACCCCAGAAAAACAACTAAATGAAGTGGAGATAGGAAACCTTCCAGAAAAAGAACTCAGTATAATGATAGTGAAGATGATCCAGGACCTCAGAAAAACAATGAAGGCAAAGATCGAGAAGATGCAAGAAATGTTTAACAAAGACCTAGAAGAATTAAAGAACAAACAAACAGAGATGAACAATACAATAACTGAAATGAAAACTACACTAGAAGGAATCAATAGCAGAATAACTGAGGCAGAAGAACGGATAAGTGACTTGGAAGACAGAATGGTGGAATTCACTGCTATGGAACAGAATAAAGAAAAAAGAATGAAACGAAATGAAGACAGCATAAGAGACCTCTGGGACAATATTAAACGCAACAACATTCGCATTATAGGGGTCCCAGAAGGAGAAGAAAGAGAGAAAGCACCCGAGAAAATATTCGAAGAGATTATAGTCAAAAACTTCCCTGACATGGGAAAGGAAATAACCACCCAAGCCCAGGAAGCACAGAGAGGCCCAGGAAGCACAGAGCGTCCCAGGCACGATAAACCCAAGGAGAAACATGGCAAGACACATAGTAATCAAACCGACAAAAATTAAAGACAGAAAAATTACTGAAAGCAACAAGGGAAAAAATGACAAATAACATACAAGGGAACTCCCATAAGGCTAACAGCTGATTTCTCAGCAGAAACTCTACAGGCCAGAAGGGAGTGGCATGATATATTTCAAGTGATGAAAGGAAAGAACCTACAACCAAGATTACTTTACCCAACAAGGATCTCATTCAGATTCAATGGAGAAATCAACAGTTTAAAGACAAGCAGAAGCTAAAAGAATTCAGCAGCACCAAACCAGCTCTACAACAAATGCTAAAGGAACTTCTTTAAGTGGGAAACACAAGAGAAGAAAAGGACCTACAAAGACAAACCCAAAACAATTAAGAAAATGGTAATAGGAACATACATATCGATAATTACCTTAAACATGAATAGATTAAAAGCTCCAACCAAAAGATACAGGCTCTCTGAATGGATACAAAAACAAGACCCATATATATGCTGTCTACAAGAGACCCACTTCAGACCTAGGGACACATACAGACTGAAAGTGAGGGGATGGAAAAAGATATTCCATGTAAATGGAAATCAAAAGAAAGCTGGAGTAGCAATATTCATATCAGAGAAAATAGACTCTAAAATAAACAGTGTTACAAGAGACAAGGAAGGACACTACATAATTATCAAGGGATCAAGCCAAGAAGATATAACAATTATAAATATATATGCACCCAACACAGGAGCACCTCAATACATAAGGCAACTGCTAACAGCTATAAAAGAGGAAATCAACAGTAACACAATAATAGTGGGGGAATTTAACACCTCACTTACACCAATGGACAGATCATCCAGACAGAAAATTAATAAGGAAACATAAGCTTTAAATGACACAATAGACCAGATAGATTTAATTGATATTTATATGATATTCCATCCAAAAACAGCAGATTACACTTTCTTCTCAAGTGCACACGGAACATTCTCCAGGATAGATCACATCTTGGGTCACAAAACAAGCCTCAGTAAATTTAAGAAAACTGAAATCATATCAAGCACCTTTTCTGACCTCAACACTATGAGATTAGAAATCAATTACAGGGAAAAAAAAGTAGAAAACACAAACACATGGAGGCTAAACAATACGTTACTAAATAACCAAGAGATCACTGAAGAAATCAAAGAGGAAATCAAAACATACCTAGAGACAAATATGATGATCCAAAACCTATGGGATGTAGCAAAAGCAGTTCTAAGAGAGAAGTTTATAGCTATACAAGCCTACCTCAAGAAACAAGAAAAATCTCAAATAAACAGTCTAACCTTACACCTGAAGGAACTAGAGAAAGAAGAACAAACAAAATGCAAAGTTAGCAGAAGGAAAGAAATCATAAAGATCAGAGCAGAAATAAATGAAATAGAAACAAAGAAAACAACAGAAAAGATCAATAAAACTAAAAGCTGGTTCTTTGAGAAGATAAACAAAATTGATAAACCATTAGCCAGACTCATCAAGAAAAGGAGGGAGAGGACTCAAATCAATAAAATTAGAAATGAAAAAGAAGAAGTTACAAAAGACACCGCAGAAATACAAAGCATCCTGAGAGACTACTACAAGCAACTCTATGCCAACAAAATGGACAACCTGGAAGAAATGGAAAAATTTGTAGAAAGGTATAACCTTCCAAGACTGAACCAGGAAGAAACAGAAAATATGAACAGACAAATCACAAGTAATGAAATTGAAACTGTGAGTAAAAATCTTCCAACAAACAAAAGTCCAGGACCAGACCGCTTCACAGGTGAATTCTATCAAATATGTAGAGAAGAGCTAACACCCATCCTTCTCAAACTCTTCCAGAAAATTGCAAAGAACACTCCCAAACTCATTCTATGAGGCCACCATCACCCTGATACCAAAACCAGACAAGGATACGACAAAAAAAGAAAATTACAGACCAATATCACTGATGAATATAGATGCAAAAATCCTCGACAAAATACTAGGAAACAGAATCCAACAACACATTAAAAGGATCATACACCATGATCAAGTGGGGTTTATTCCGGAGATGCAAAGATTCTTCAATATACACAAATCAATCGATGTTATACACCATATTAACAAACTGAAGAATAAAAACCCTATGATCATCTCAATAGATGCAGGAAAAGCTTATGACAAAATTCAACACCCATTTATGGTAAAAACTCTCCAGAAAGTGGGCATAGAGAGAACCTACCTCAACATAATAAAGACCATATATGACAAACCTACAGCAAACATCATTCTTAATGGTGAAAAACTGAAAGCATTTCCTCTAAGATCAGGAACAAGACAAGGATGTCCACTCTCGCCACTATTATTCGACATAGTTTTGGAAGTCCTAGCCACAGCAATCAGAGAAGAAAAAGAAATAAAAGGAATACAAATTGGAAAAGAAGAAGTATAACTGTCACTGTTTGCAGATAACATGATACTATACATAGAGAATCCTAAAGATGCTACCAGAAAACTACTAGAGCTAATCAATGAATCTGGTAAGGTTGCAGGATACAAAATTAATGCACAGTAATCTCTTGCATTCCTATACACTAATGATGAAAAATCTGAAAGAGAAATTAGGAAACACTCCCATTTACCACTGTAAAAAAAAGAATAAAATACCTAGGAGTAAACGTACCTAGGGAGACAAAAGACCTGTATACAGAAAACTATTAAGACACTGCTGAAAGAAATTAAAGATGATACAAACAGATGGAGAGATACCATGTTCTTGGATCGGAGGAATCAATACTGTGAAAATGACTATACTACCTAAAGCAATCTACAGATTCAATGCAATCCCTATCAAATTACCAATGGTGTTTTTTACAGAACTAGAACAAAAAAGTCTAAAAATTTGTATGGAGACAGAGAAGACCCCAAATAGCCAAAGCAGTCTTGAGGGGAAAAAATGGAGCTGGAGGAATCAGACTCTGTGACTTCAGACTATACTACAGAGCTACAGTAACCAAGACAATATGGTACTGGTAGAAAACCAGAAATATAGATCAATGGAACAGGATAGAAAGCCCAGAGATAAACCCACACACCTAGGGTCAACTAATCTATGACAAAGGAGGCAAGGATACACAATGGAGAAAAGATAGTCTCTTCAGTAAGTGGAGCTGGGGAAACTGGACAGTTACATGTAAAAGAATGAAATTAGAACACTCCCTAACTCCATACACAAAAATAAACTCAAAATGGATTAGAGACCTAAATCTAAGGAAAGACACCATAAAACTCTTAGAGGAAAACATAGGAAGAACACTCTTTGACATAAATCACAGCAAGAGATATTTTGATCTACCTCTTAGAGTAATGGAAATAAAAACAAAAATAAACAAATGGGACCTAATGAAACTTAAAAGCTTTTGCAAAGCAAAGGAAACTACAAACACGACGAAAAGACAACCCTCAGAATGGGAGAAAATATTTGCAAACAAATCAAGGGACAAAGGATTAATCTCCAAAATATATAAACAGCTCATGCAGCTCAATATTAAAAACACAAACAACCCAATCCAAAAATGGGCCGAAGACCTAAATAGACATTTCTCCAAAGAAGACATACAGATGGCCAAGAAGCACATGAAAAGCTGCTCAACATCACTAATTATTAGGCAAATGCAAATCAAAACTACAATGAGGTATCACTTCACACCAGTTAGAATGGGCATCATCAGAAAATCTACAAACAACAAATGCTGGAGAGGGTGTGGAGAAAAGTGAACTCTCTTGCACTGTTGGTGGGAATGTAAACTGATACAGCCACTATGGAGAACAGTATGGAGGTTCCTTAAAAAACTAAAAATAGAATTACCATATGACCCAGCAATACCACTACTGGGCATTTACCCAGAGAAAACTATAATTCAAAAAGACACATGCACCCCAATGTTCACTGCAGCACTATTTACAATAGCCAGGTAATGGAAGCCACCTAAATGCCCATCAACAGACGAATGGATAAAGAAGATGTGGTACATATATACAATGGAATATTACTCAGCCATAAAAAGGAAAAAAACTTGGGTCATTTGTGGATGGACCTAGAGACTGTCATAGAGAGTGAAGTAAGTCAGAAAGAAAAACAAATATCATATATTAACACACATATGTGGAACCTAGAAAAACGGTACAGATGAACCGGTTTGTAGGGCAGAAATAGAGACATAGATGTAGAGAAGAAACGTATGGACACTAAGGGGGGAAAGTGGCGGGGGATGGTGGTGGTGTGATGAATTGGGAGATTGGGATTGACATATATACACCAATATGTATAAAATATATAACTAATAAGAACCTGCTGTATAAAAAAATAAATAAAATAAAATTCAAAAGAGAAAAATCAGAGCAATTAATAAATAATACAAATACCATATAAATGTATTCCTTTTCCTCACTTCCCTGAAAAATGTAGTGCCGTTGTTTAGAAGAGCAAGTTTTGCAAACGTTACTCATATTGTCAATATTGTTTATGAAGTATTCATGATAAAAATATAAGAAAATTTCCAACTTGTAAGTTAAAAGACACTAACTTGGCCTTTGAGGTATGTGATATGACCTCAAAGATACATTTTAGACTAAATAGGTGTTTCAGGCTTTTAAGAAACAAAATTAATGTGCCAAGTTTCAGACAGATAGGTATTGATACGTAGATCATACAAACTATCTAGAAATAAAGCAGACTTGTTTAGTATGAGTAATGAAGAATATTCATTGAATTAACTTGTCAGATACTGTGTCTCAAAGAACATTTGCTCCTAGATAGCATATTAAGTTTAGAATAATCTGGAAAGAAAAAAATCTAATTTACATTTAACTTATGAGGTCTGATATAAATGTCTACTAAACACCGGAGGGAGAAAATACTTAGTAAAACATCCAACTATATTTTTCCTTTGTTTATAGAACAGATGTGTCCTAGAAAAAAATGAAGGCCTATTTCTATAAGCTGTATTTTATACACACAATGACTTTTCTAATAACACTGAAGATACATTCTCATGTAAGAAATTCTCCTCCAAAAGAAATGAAAACATTTAAAAAACAAAACTGTGAGGACAGAGACCATGTCCAACTTGTTCATCATCATATCCTTAAAATGATCTTCCCTTCATCATTCATTTGACAAATATTTACTGAAACTCTACTATGTGCCAGGTCTGACTTTAGGTTTTAGCAGTGAACATTCTGTTCTCAGGGACCTTACATTTCAGTGGAGAGAAGACAGACAATAAATAAATAGGTGTAAAAATATGTCAGGTGGGGCTTCCCTGGTGGCACAGTGGTTGAGAGTCCACCTGCCGATGTAGGGGACGTGGGTTCGTGCCCCGGTCCGGGAGGATCCCACATGCCGCAGGGCGGCTGGGCCCGTGAGCCATGGCCACTGGGCCTGCATGTCCGGAGCCTGTGCTCCGCAACAGGAGAGGCCACGGCAGATGAAGAAAAATAAAGCAGGGTAAGGAGACAGAATAAGAATATTGGAAGGGCATGTCTCTATAAATTTTTATACAATTCTCGCCACATATAGTGAAAATGCCTATTTTAATTCCTAGCTTTAATAATGTTTTATGTGACTAGAAAAAAATTATTTGTATCCAATACTAATACTCTTTATTAGAGAAAAAGTCAAGCAGATTAAAATGTAATTCCTGGAATCAATCAATAAACTAATAATTATGCTTTAGTTTGGACAAGAGATGATTTTTAAAAAGTGGCTGCTTTCTGATGTAAAGACACTGGGAGTATAATCATGTTCTTCTTCCCTCTCTCTCTCTCACACACACACACACACACACACATGCCTGTGTGCTATTAAAAGAAAAGTGCACCTTTTGGGGAACTGGCCAAGGTGTGTTCATGCGCTCTATGAAAGGCAAAATGTGGTGATTTATGTTATTGCTGTGAATCAAGAATACTTGTTATTAAAGCATTGGTGCATTTCTTTATGACTCTCATGACAAACTGTTTTCAAATCATCAATGTACCTAACCCAAGTCTTTATTTTGTCACTTTTGTGGGCTTAACAAATACCAGGTTATCTATTATGTTCTTGAGGAGAAAACAGGCAAACAGCAGTTAAATATAAACTTAAAACAAACACACAAAAAAATCAAACTGAGTTGACTGTGGTGGCCTCAAATAAGAACTTTGATTTCTACAATACTTATTATGCAAATTAAACATGTAAAATAACAATGTAAAATGGCCAGAGTAGCTCTTCAAAGAAAAAAATACTATTTCTTCTTTTTAAAGAAATCAATGCTTTCATAAAAAATTCAACAGCATTGTTTTCATTAGAGCCATCCATGTAATGTGGTGGTTTGTTCTTAAACGGCTTTGAGCAATCCAGAATAGTTAAGTGAGGAAGTTCTGGGAAGCTTAACTTGTGAGGCAAGTTAAGTCTTACAGATCACACCACACTTGTATTTTTACAACTGTTACATAAACTTTTCGGCTACAGAAAACAGTCTGGCACCAGAAAAGAACTGACCGCATTGGCTTTGGCCTTTACCTTGTTTCCTGTACCAGCACAGCAGATGCCCAGGGCCATTGCAGCTCCATAACGCACATGAGGATTGTAACTCTCTGACAACAATGAAACGACACTGGGGCACTGTTCAGGGGTCCTGATAAGAAAGAGAGAAAGTGAAGACAGTGTTATAGATAACATATTTTAAATCAAGATGGAAGAATTTTAATCAATTTTTTGAAAGTTATGGGAAACAACAGAGTTATATTTAACACAGAAGTTACAGAATTAAAAATCTCCAACAGAATTCTAATTATTGATATTAGAAAGCTATCTTCAACATTCAGAGAATATATGAAAAGAAAGAGGAACATATCAGTGATCCCTCAACCACAGCTCTGCATCACAGCATTACTCATTCCCTTCTGTCTTCTCCAGGGTGGGGAACAGCCATGGGAGACAGGGCGGAGTGGGGGGTGGGGGGGGTAATGGGGACGGGGAACACTGCCCTACATCCATTATAACTCCTGCTTACTCTGTGTCTTGTTTCAGAAGACAAAAGTCACTTACAGAGACTCCAAGATGTTTCCAAAGCTGTACAAAAGATTTAAAACTCCCAGTATTACTCTGATTGAATATTAAATTGTTAAATAAGACTTGGTATGAAAAAATTTTGATTTTTTTTGTCTTCAGCAATTATTTTTGTGTTGATAAGAATAGAGAAATTGTTCTTTTCTCATCTTCTTCATATTTGCAGCAAATACAGAAGAGAGGACAACCTTGACAAATGAAGTATCTGATCTCATCTTTGAAGGACTATCCTGTTATAGTGGTCACTCCTGAGGGGTCAGCAGGTTGGGTGTAGTAACTAGAAGAGAGTGTAAGGGGAGTTTCTGGAAGGCTGGTACTGATGTTGAACTAGGTGCTGGTTACACAGGTGTGTTCAGTTACGCAAATTCATCAAGGTGTAGGCTAATTATGTTCATGTTTTTAGATGTATACTACACTTCAATAAAAACTTAAAAAGAGACTATTAATATATTACATTTCAATAGAACGTTTTTTCTTTTTTCTTTTTTTTTTTTTTTTTGCGGTACGCGGGCCTCTCACTGCTGTGGCCTCTCCCGTTGCGGAGCACAGGCTCCGGACGTGCAGGCTCAGCGGCCATGGCTCACGGGCCCAGCCGCTCCACGGCATGTGGGATCTTCCCGGACCGGGGCACGAACCTGTGTCCCCTGCATCAGCAGGTGGACTCTGAACCACTGCGCCACCAGGGAAGCCCAACAGAACTTTTTTTAAAAAAGTATCCTGTTGTGAATGAAAGCAGTTATTACCTACAGACCAATTTAAATCTATAATTCTATGCTGAAATTGTCCTCTAGCCTCAAACTCCAGTGAATGGTAAATTCAAATTTCAAATGGAGTAGAGCCAAGTTTATGCAAATTGTCTATAAAGGTGGAATTTTGGGGGAGAGGCAAGATAGGGGTAGGCGATTAAGAGTACAAACTACTATGTATAATACAAATAAGCTACAACGGTATATTGTACAACACAGGAAATACAGCCAATATTTTATGGTAACTATATATGGAACATAATCTTTTAAAATTGTGAATCACTATGTTGTACATCTGAAACATATATTATACATCAACCATACCTCAAAAAAGAAAAAAAGGTAGAACTCTGCTATCACTCTTTCTTGAAAATGTTCTTTCTCAGTTTGATGAAGCTAGTTCCTAGTACGAAAAATCCATAAACAAACTAGTGGCAACAATACAGAAGAATAGTATAAAGAAAGCAATGTACTAGGAAACAGAAGATCTGGGTTCTAGTCTTAGTTTTGTTAATTTCTTAGTACATGACATCAGGCAAATCACGTAAATTTTCTTTTCTGTAACTAGAGATAATATTTCTTGATTATCATGCAGGAATAATATAAAAACAAATGAACAAATACACATATGCTTTCAGTTAATGAGTACTGAGGTAAATAACAGTAAGTTATATAAGAAGTAAAAAACCCATGTTCTAGTTCCTGTTTTGCCTCTAAATAGCTGGGATAATTTTAGACAAGGTTCAATTAACCATACACTTTGGGGTCCCTTTTCACATCGGAAAAAGAACAAATTGGACTAAAAGTTCCATAAGGTCTGTTCCACTTTACAATTCTATGGCTTTTAAAAATGAATCAATCATCAAAGGTTTTAAATCAGTGTTCATTATTACAGGACATTTCATCAATGAGAAATATTCCTATGAAATAAAAATGAAATTTTAAAGGTGATATCATACCAAAGAGGTTGCTGGAGAATTACTGTAGTTGACAGCATCATTGTTTAACTTTTTAAAAATAAATAATTAATTAATTTTTGGCTGCATTAGGTCTTCGTTGCTGTGTGCGGGCTTTCTCTAGTTGTGGTGAGCGGGGGCTACTCTTCATTGCAGTGCACGGGCTTCTCAATGCAGTGGCTTCTCTTGTTGTGGAGCATGGGCTCTAGGCGTGCAGGCTTAGTAGCTGTGGCTCACGGGCTCTAGGGGCGCGGGCTCAGCAGTTGTGGTGCACGGGCTTAGTTGCTCCGCAGCATGTGGGATCTTCCTGGACCAGAGCTCAAACCTGTGTCCCCTGCATTGGCAGGCAGATTCTTAACCACTGCACCATAAGGTAAGTCCCATCATTATTTAACTTTTATTTTTCACTTGCATTGGGCTAAGAACTTAAAAGTTCTGTCCATAATTTTTTTTTAAATGTATTTATTTTTATTATTTATTTTATTTTTGGCTGTGTTGGGTCTTTGTTGCTGCGCGCGGGCTTTCTCTAGTTACGGCGCGCGGGCTTTCTCTAGTTGCGGCGAGCAGGGGCTACCTCTTTGTCGCGGTGCGCGGGCTTCTCATTGTGGTGGCTTCTCTTGTTGCGGAGCACGGGCTCTAGGTGTGCAGGCTTCAGTAGCTGCGGCTCGCGGGCTCTAGAGCGTAGGCTCAGTAGTTGTGGTGCATGGGCTTAGTTGCGCCGAGGCGTGTGGGATCTTCCCGGACCAGGGCTCGAACACGTGTCCCCTGCATTGGCAGGCGGATTCATAACCACTGGGCCACCAGGGAAGCCCAGTTCTGTCCATACTTTGATACTCAAATCCTCTGACAAACTCAAACATCTTATCACATAACAAATTATAAATAAAACCACTCAAGACTGCACATGTCTCAAGGGGCAAGGATGGAGACTGTGTCTTCTGTACTTTTTCCCATAAATTAGTGGCACAGTGCTAGGTACTAAAGATAAAATAATTTTTATTACTTAATAAAAGACAAAGGGAGCCAAACTAAATATATATTTAGAGACTTGACCAACAACTATTTCCTACTAGGTTCAAATCCTAAGGGTTAATCACTGGGAAAAATATCAGGCCCTTCCTTGTTCCCCTCCTCACTTAAGTTTTTAACTCAGCTAGATAATCAAAAATGAGAGAGGTAACAAGTACCTCTGAGTTAGTTCATAAGGGCTAATTGTGTGTCTTTTAATTTTATGTGCTTTGAAGTTCCCAGTAGGGAGACCACATAAAGGGGCTAGGGAAGGCCTACTTTAAAAAGTAAAACACTGAAACAGGTAACTAAGTTCTGATTTGTTGTTTCAATAAAATTTCTTGGCTTGTAGCTAACAGTCATCTTACCAACTTACTATTTGTACAACCTTCCAGAGAGCAGGAATTGTGCAAGGGCATATGCACAAGTCACTACCATATTATCCAACCATAAAGTGCACATATGAATTCCTTTTTTTTTTAAAACATACTGGCTATTAACTACTGTTTATTGAATATTTTGTACAACCTCAATATTAAATTGTATTAATCAAAATGCTTTCAAGAATATGTGTCTTTTCTAATCTATCTTCCCTAGAAAAGGAAAAAATATAGCACTATACGTATACAGGCAGAAACACTGTTCTAAGCACGTGGGTTTGGTCCATCGCAGTGGGAATTTGGTGAGGACATAAACCTCACGGTAGTCCCTTGGCAGAGTTATGAATTTATATTTTCATTAGGTAGGTGCCACAGGATTACCATAATGACACAGGAATTAAGAGTATTCCCTCTGTTTAAGTCCCTTGTACTCCCTACCAACAGACTCCAAATAATCTGAAGTCCGAGCACCTAGAGACCGTGCTCTGCAACAAGAGAAGCCACCATAATGAGAAGCTTGGGCACCGCAAGGGAGAGTAGACCCCACTCGCTGCAACTAGAAAAAGCCCGTGCGCGGCAACCAAGACCCAACACAGCCAAAAATAAATTAATTAAAAAATAATAATAAGAGGTAAATTCAGTCACCAGGGAAGAATGAGCGAAGTTTTAGCTTTTTCACTGATATCGTCAGAGAGTGAACAAGAAAGGAATTAAAAAAAGAGCCAAGAAATATTTGAGCTGCACCGAGGGCCCTGTTGAAGTGAGTTAGTCTTAGCTGTACCATATCTATATTATAATTATCAGTATATGCGTTTGCACCCCTCATGAAATTATAAATTATATTGATATAAAGGCAGAAAATGTTTATCTTGTTCATCACTGTATCTCCACAAGCTAACGGAACTCAATGAATACTTCGCAAATGAATATGTAGTGGACACAATCCACACATTGTCAAAAATTCCTTAGTGTGTTAGTGTTTGAAAGATACTATGACTGAGAGATAAAAAATATCTTTGACTGATATTTAAGTTGTCTTCCTAAACGTATAAAAGATACTAGACTGTCCCTTTAAGTAGAAGACAGAATCTGTTCAATAAATTAAAAGGCATCAGGGGTAAAAATAAGTATTTTAGAAAAAAAGGCACCAATTAGGTGTTTTGGTTATGGTCAGATTAGAGTTTGAGTTTGACCTTTAAGCTACTTTAGTAAGAATTAATTTATCTGGAGTTCTTGGTAAATGAGATATTCTACACAAATAAAGTTTCCAGATATTTGAAATCTCATTCTACCACTTAGAATCATACTTTTATATTTTTTTGTCATTTTGGATGAAAATTTAAAAAAAATGCATTTCACGTATTCCTGTCATCCAAAACAGAGCTGAATAAAGATGATTTAACCTTTATTAAATATATGGTAGTCAACACTATGATATCAATTATTACACCACAGAGTTGTGGAGGGCTGAGTTATGAGAGCTACAAGTCTCTATTGTGAGTAGACCTACACGCCTACACTTGTTAATTCCTGTTTTTTAATTGGCCCCCTTTGCTATTACCAAAGTGCTTGTCCACTTCTTAATCTGTTACTCTACTCTGGAGAAGGGAGGGAAACATGTTTGTTAAAACTGTCTCAAATATTAAAACAATAACCACAAAAAAAACCATCTCAAGAGTGAATTTATCAATGGATATTCTTTTGTACTATTTAGATTTACCACCATGTGCAAATGTTTGTTTTCATTAAAGATGGGGGACAGAAGTTTTTGTGAGTGTGTTTAGAGCAAAAAGATTTGGAGTGGGGACTTATAGACAGCCTTCTGCCTAATGTGCATGAGGTTTTAGAACACAGGTTTAGTTATTTGCCAACTGAGAGATTCATCTACGCTTTTATTATTATTATTTTGCTTTCTCTCCGATTATCAGCTATGCTTCTAATAACTCAAGGTTGCCAAATAAGTAGTTGTTCTAGCTAGTTATGTCCTTTAGCCATTAAACTAATTAAAAATACAAAAATAAAATAAAAACATTCCAAGAACCAATTTTAACTACTTTTAGTTAAGGTTTAAAAAAAAAAAGTGAGGGATTTCCCTGGTGGTCCAGTGGTTAAGAATCTACCTTCCAATGCAGGGGACGCAGGTTTGATCCCTGGCAGGGGAACTAAGATCCCACATGCCGTGGGGAAACTAAGCCCATGAGCCTCAACTACTGAGCATGCGAGCCACAACTAGAGAACCCACGTGCTCTGGAGCCTGCGTGCCACAACGAAAAGATCCCACTTGCTGCAACCAAGATCCCGCGTGCTGCAACTAAGACCCTATTCGGCCAAAAATAAAATAAATAAATAAATATTAAAAAAAAAAAAGAAAGTGAGTGAATGTGGGTGAGAAGGGTCGGCATTGGCACAGTATTATAAAATAATAATGTTTGGTATTTTTATAATATACTCAATGAATATTTTAATAAATTTATCTGTAAACACAAATCAATGAAGGTTTCTTTCATACAAGTCTTTTCATTAAATATAATGATGCTATTTTCAATCTGACATTACTTGTTTTGCAGATACCTATCTGCCTGCATGAGCACAGGGGTCAAATTGTGGTTCAGAATAAAGCAGTATTTTAAGATATTTTCATAGTCCTGAAGAGAAATTCTGGCACATTAAAATCCATCTGATTGTTCAGGATTATTTTATTCGTTTTCACCCAAAATTCTTTTTCTAAAATATTGAATTTTGAGTTAAAATAAAACAAATATTGAATAAAATCCGAAGTGCTCAGTAGAACTGAAATGAACAAAATATTTTCCAATAACTTTCACACAAGGTAAGGAATATAAATTTGAAACAGGGCATAAATGCTGTTGCCAATGTAGAAGTAATTAAATAATTTTAAACTATGAGCAATCTATGATGATCTTTATTTATTTTTTTGCCACATGGCATGTGGGCTCTAGTTCCCTGACTAGGGATCGAACACGCGCCCCCCTGCAATGGAAGCACAGAGTCTTAACCACTGGACCGCCAGGGAAGTCCCCTATGATGACCTTTTAAAAGGAAACCTTGAGAATGCTGAAGTTCTAGTACTAAGCTAGTCTTACAGTTTAAGGAAAACTCAGATAGAATAGCTGATAAGGCTTTTACACTAATTTTCTGAAATAAGGCAGAAATATATTTTCATTATATATCACATACTTTCCCCAATGTATCTGTGAAAAAAAAAAAACTGCCAATGAACCAACTCCCAAATCCAGAGGCCATCTTTTTAAAAGCAAGCAATGAAAAAGTCTCTTCTAAAACTTATGTAAGCATGTAGAATTCAAACCTTTCTGTGTTCTTCTATATAAGGTTGTAACCAGAGCAAATTAATTGTGTTCCACAACAAAGGCATAAAAGCTGGATAAGAATCTTGTTTCACTGGTAGAAATTAGATCTCTGGAAATCACTCTAAGGTTCACTGGGCAGAACCTTCACAGAATTAAAGCTCTAGTATCTCTAGATTGTATCTTATTCTTTCTCAAATGGGAAAAACAGCCTAGGGTTAATCTAAAACAGAACTACGTTAAGCTAAAATGACAGAGTTTATTACAGTCCCCCCAATATTAAAGAGAGCTCTTAAGAATATAACTTGAATAAGGGTCACGAACTGGTTTAACATACTTAACTAGTGATTTTATGAGTTATAATGAATGCTGCTACTCTCTAAAAATGAATGTATCAAAGATGAAATAACCTCCTTGGCACGCTTACAGCTATACAACACATTTGTTTCATTGCTTTCAAGCACCAGTGCTGGAGGCTCAGAATAAGTCAATGGGAGGAGGACTTCAGTCACAGCAGCATCTGGTCTACTGAGCAGATAAGATGACATGCTTGGGAGAGTAAAGAGCAAGCAAGAGGTAAGTATTTAACAAATAAATATAGAGTTGATCTAAAGAGTTTTCTTTTTTACTTTCTTCACAAACTCTGCTACCATAATCTTTTATTTCTATTCAGTGGTTAAAAAAACCAAAATGAAAAATTTACAAATGTTAAAGGGGAGATTTTTAACGTGGGATTTGTAGATTTTATGAATAAATGATTTAATCTTCCTCTCAGCTTCCCCTCCTTCCCTCGGAAACTGGGAAGGTTAAGAAAAAATTATTACTTAAAACCAAAAAAGAAATGGTTCAAATTTGGCATAAAGCGATAAACATAAAGTGATAAATTTGGAAAATATTTGTTGCAGAAACATGCTTTCTTCGAAAGATGAAATAAGTAAAAACAATTATCTGGATTCTAGTAATACGTATTTTCTCCCCTTCTTTCAAACTAAAGGAGTTCTAAAATGTTTTACAAAAATGGCATTTATATCAGTATTAAAATAAACCTGCTCAGACAAAACCCAATTACAAATAAGGATTCCTAGCTGGTAAATCATTTATTTATACGTTAGGGGGGCTTGGAGTGTTTCTAGGTAGATGGCCAGTGTGTATGAAAAGTTCTATTCAGAACTATTTGGTGCTCTGATGTTTCTAATCTTCTGTACATATTCTAAAGTAAAGGTAAAAAGACATTCAAGGGTCAGGAAACACCTAGGTTTTTATTATACCACTGAAAAAATTAATATATCTTGTTTCATTAATTGGAGCATACCAGGCATACGTTTATGAGGATTGGCTGCATTGTCACAAATGCACAAGAGACCTATTGAGAAGGGAGGGGCTACTAATAAATTCAACTTTTTAAACTGGGTTTTGAAAATAAAGAAATAAAATAATGCAATTGACATATTTTATATCTAGGGGGAACTCTCTGGCATTCAAATTCAAACTCGACTCCACCACTACAAGAAAAAAAAAGAGGGAGAGAGAGAAACCAAAAATATAGTCTTTTTTTCACAGCTATCAGTTTCTTTCACTAAGCCTTCTGAAACCGGAACCTCTGCAGAATACTAAACACTCGGGCCTTACCTACAGACATGGACAAATGTATGTATGCTCTCATTTTATAGAACTTGAAATTCTTTTTTTAAGGAAGGAGTCAACTTTCGCCTTGAGTATTTGGCATGGGTACAAAGGCTTAAAAATGCAGATGACCAGCTTAGCTACTGACCATGCTGACCACTCTCTGGAATCGGAAAAAATTAAAGAAAAACAATGAATGGCTCTCTCTTATAGAATATTCGAACAACGCACAATTCCTGAGCACATTTTGCAGAGCTCATTTGACCATTTAATCTCTTCTAACTGGTCTGGATTACAGACAGAATCGATACCAGACGAAATGAAACAGCTTGTTGAGGAACAGGGAAATAAGCTGCACTGGGCAGCTCTTCTGATACTCATGGTGATAATACCCACAATTGGTGGAAACATCCTCGTTATTCTGGCTGTTGCACTGGAGAAAAAGTTACAGTATGCTACCAATTATTTCCTAATGTCCCTGGCAGTGGCTGATTTGCTGGTTGGATTGTTTGTGATGCCGATTGCCCTCTTGACAATAATGTTTGGTAAGTATTTCATTTTGTTCCTGCCATCAAACCACCGAACTATGGTATACTATTAGAGAAATAGATACTCATTTAATCTTTAAATATGGACTTGGACTAGTTAAAGGTACAGTGAGTAAACAGTCCCTCATTTTTCATCATTTTCTATGGTTGATAATCAGTTTTAAAGAGCAAAAAATAATTTCTTGGAAACAATTTCATTCCCTCCTCAGCCACCTAACAAAATCATTTAAAAAGTCATCCAAGTTAGCAATATTCATATATTCTGCATACATTACCTAAAGATTATTGTGAAGAACAGACCTATACTTTACCCCATTACTAGTACTTTTTTTTTCTTGATAAAGCAATATCTAGGACACTGCTGTGACCGTTAATGTGCTGGGTTAATTATTAATAATAAGGTCTTTGAATCACTAAATTCCAATATAAATCTCTAAACCCCAATTTAAATTGGAATTGTTCTAAAAAGTCTTGTTATATCTCTTTATAGTTTGTGTACTTAAGACTTAAACACAAGTCTTACACATGTGTCTTGTTAACAAAAAACTATGTTTAGTTGCTGAAGGAATGGTCTGGCTCAGAGCATCTCAAGAGATGATCCATCTGTTTAATTTTTATGATTTCTGACCATTTGTGCCCTTGATATATGTTAGAGGAATCAGACCTCTAAGTTACTAAAATAAGGGATCAAAACCTGAGTTATTACAATAATTTAAAATATAATTAGAACTGAAATCTTAGTTATAATATTGATAAAAAAGATAACGATATTAAAATGATATAAGTAGTCTCCTATTCATGCATATCATCTCTAGTTAGAGAATTTGGGTAAACACAAATAATTCTGATTATGAATTATGAGGGCTCTTAACAATCAGCATTAAGAGAATAACTTATTTAATAATGCTTGACATTAATTGATATTCCATTCATTAATTGCTTAAGAAAAAATGATTATTTGTAGCAGATAGGGCTTCTTGGAATTGCTTATATGGTGAAGATAAAAATATTTCAGGTTATAGAAGTAAAATTTATTAACTAGAATATATATTAGAAGGTGAAGAAAAACTGCCATTCAAACTATTGTATTCAGGTTTAAATGTTACATTTTTATAAGTAAGTACAGAAAGATATCTAAAAGTAAGTACTTGATCCCCCATATATAATCAGATGGTGACGGGCTAAAACTTCCCATTCTAAATCAACTCTTATCCAGGCTTTAAATTCTGTGGTAGGACATGCAGTATGAATAAGGTTTTCTGCTTTACAAGACTCTCTAATCATTAATATTGCCTGTCTATACCCCTCCCTTTTACAAATTTGCAACCTTTTGAATAATCTAGTGCTACACATCACCATGGAAAATAATTAAGAAATCTTACTCTAAAGGAGAACCTAAACAATCTTAATTCTGAATAAAGTTTAAAAGAAATAAATGAGGATTATGCAGGAACATTTATGCATATATGGTAAAGACTGTATAGGCATTGATTCAAACTCTTATCTCCATGCACACAATAGTTCAATGTGTCAAATCACTCTTTAAATTGTGCTTTGCTAGGCGTACAAAAAATATTAAAATGCTCGTCTCATACTACCACAAAATTTAATTGACGTTATGTTGAATAAATGAGATTGAAGTGAATTTTAACTTTAAAATCCATGAGTCCATCAAACATCTATTAGTCTTTGCAAAATACTGTGGTAGATACTTAAATCAACAACTAAACAGTTAAGGAATCTTAAAAGGCAAAGTTTCATGGCATTAAATAAGCTGACATACAAAACACAAAAGCAGACAACAGTGATAATCCCATGTATTCCACAGGAAAACAGTAGGTATATAGCAGCTGAAAACTAAGTTTATATTTAAATATTTGGGGCCCAAGATATTCTTAGCTATAAGAGTCAGCAGAAAATCCAACATATTTTAACACAAAATATGTAGAATGTCTTCCTATGTCTGAAATAATTACATTTTTAACCTCATTTCCTTCTTTCAAATGTAAATTTTTAATTACAAAATAAACTCTTTCATAGACTGAAACACTTCTACTATCAGTAAATAAGCTATATAGAAACGTTAGTAGATTTTTAAAAATAAACTAACCTGGGAACTTAACCACTATTCAAAATATTACTGAATTAATTCATTACTGAAAACATTATTCTATTTCTATGAGAAAATATATGAGAAAATGCATGTTGCCCTCTAAAAAGCTTCAAAAGGATGCATTCATAAATTGGGAAGTGCACATATTATAAATGGGGACCTGACTTCAAATACTAAGATTTTTTGATAGCCTTTCATGTGTTAACAAATACTAAGACTTTCTAAATTAATGCATTTATAAGGATTTCTATAATCTTAAAATGCAGGAGTAGATTTTGTGTATTTTTCTCTCATTATAGGGATAATCTTCAGAACTTCTGAAGTCTGTACAAACAAAAGTGTCCCTGGCTCTGTAAACATAAACAAACTAATTACCACTATGAATGACATAAGTTGTTTTAGTTATCTCACGGAAATTCAACGAAAGTAACATTGAAACTTTATATTCTAATAAAATGTAGTTTTAAAAAAAAAGGAGAGCACTGAAAATTTTAAAGTGGATTTTACACTGAGAAACATTTTATTCAACCAATAATTTGTATAATATTTGATTATATATTATTTGAATTTCTTCCAAGATTATTACGACTGGCAGGCAAAACATGGTCTTTCAAATTGTGCTACATCAACTTTTCTGTCACTTCTTCCTCTTTGGGAGCATTGGACTTAACCTTTACTTTCCAGTTTTTTACTGTCTTGTCTATAATTCTTAAAAATCATGATCACAAATTAGTAGCTTATAACATAAGGCTTGAAGTTGCTTAGGTTAGAAATACTTGAGTAGGACGCAAAGGAAAACAGAACATCATATGCCGATATAAAAAAGAAAGATTATTCACAGTTTAAGAACGTCTCTGAACTTTGCCTTCTCTCATGAAATAAATGATTAAAAATGTAAAGGGAGTAAATACAGCATTTGGTCATTCATTGGTCATTAGTGGCTTATTTACAACAAGTTTTAATCCATGTCTCATGATCTGTAAGTTGAAGCAGTATCTGTGGTACGGTTGAAAGAGGGTGTATAAAATGGCTGAAAGATGGGGGTTTGAAGCAAGATACCCTAGGCTTTGAATCCTGGTTCTCTTGTATTGGCTTATGCAAGTCACTTAACAACATATCAGAGTTCAATCACCTTGTCTGTAAAATGGTTATGCTACATCTTCCATTGCCAATATCTTGTGAAATTGTCAAGTAGGTCCCAGCACGTTTTAGGCACTAATAATTGGCAAGTACCAGTACAACATGCAAAGGGTTTATATACTTAAATATAAGATTTAGTTTGGATGTGAGTTTCACCAGAGATGAGATAAATGTATAGCAGTAAAAGAAAAACAAATCAGTTATTCATTTATGCAGTGAAATGCTGCTCTACCTAATTCTTAAATGAGGGAGCAAAGCAATTAAAGGCACTTCTTTTTGGAAAGTGGAAATTTTAAAAAACCAAGGAAAAATTTTTATAAGTATTAAATCACTCGAAACGCTTAAAACACCCTATTGGACATCTAACCCCAGGATACCTCATATGCTCAAATGTAACGAAAAAACAAGAATAACAAAAACAAAGCAGAAGCTTTGTAATAAAAATTTAAGCACTGGTCTAGGTCTGTCTTTTCCAGAAGATAAATACAGAAACATAAGAATTTGAGATTAAAAAAAACGTGTACTTGAAAACTATGTCCTTTTTGGACATTAGAGCCATTTAGGATTTGTCCTACTCCAATACATTCATGAACTATTTACCTCCACGAACATAGTCCTCTTGGGATGGCTTTAAAAATAGTCTTTAAATCCTTAAAAGGGAAATCTTTTATGTGCCAGATTCAGAGATTAATGTCAATTACTTTCCAAAACAAAAAAACAAACAAAAAGACATGGCAATGTTTGGCAATGCACATAGGTTACTTATGCTTCTTTGCCACATATATAACATAGTTAAAATTCAACTTTAGTAAAAGGCATACTTTCATGACAAATTTAATTAAAAGTTGAACAGTTAAACATGTTCTCATGTCCTTTTTTTGAAGTACAGTTTTAAGTTTAATTGGATGCACGCACTCTTGCTACAGCAGGCAGGAAGACAAACATACCAGGTTTTATACTGATGATATGGCTCATTGTTTCTAAGTGGGAGTGTTTTAATGGTTGGGCTAGTTGGCTAGTTTCCGTCAAACAATAATAGTAATAAGAACTAACATTTTGAGTGCTTTCTCTATGCCAGATATTGTTCTAAACACTTTACATGTATTATTGCATTTAATCCTCAAAGCAACTCTATAAAATCAGTATTATTATTATCATCCCCATTTTACAAGAGAGGACATAGGAGTAAGTAAGTGGCAGAGATACAATTTGAACCTAGGAGAACTGATTCTAGAATTCACACTCTTAACCTCTGTTACACTGCTTTCTCAAATGAAATGAGAAATTATATCAACCAAAGCTATAATATTTGGCAAAGACAACATTTATATCTTAAATAACTTGATCTAACAGGAGGGCCATAGAATTTTCTCTAGGGACAAGGCAGAACCCAATATTTTTTTAAGGTTATATTTCATATTAAATGATACAGAATATGTGGGTCTTAACCAATACTTGCATGAATCCTTGAAATGATTGCCAGACATCTTTTCTGAGGAAGATATTAGACATAGGTCTAAGAAGTTACTGAACCTTCCCTGGGAGACAAGTAGAAACGTATGTAACTGAACGGCAGTTCTACCACCCCTTATGTATGATGGTACAGCACACAAGTCTTCATTTTAAACAAGATATTTGTGCTACTAATATTTTTAGATAAATAACAAACTGTCCATGATCCAAGACTCATCTAAGACTTGTTTTGCTCCTATAATTATCAATTTGTAATTATTTTAGGCACCCAAAGAAATGCCATTATTCAAACCTTATTGGAAGTAAATTCCTCTTTGAGTTTAATGAAGTGGATAGGGCAACGAGGTGGGAAATGGGATTTGTTTTTGTTTTTGTTTTTTTTGCGGTACGCGGGCCTCTCACTGTTGTGGCCTCTCCCGTTGCGGAGCACAGGCTCCGGACGCGCAGGCTCAGCGGCCGTGGCTTACGGGCCCAGCCGCTCCGTGGCATGTGGGATCTTCCCGGACTGGGGCACAAATCCGTGTCCCCTGCATCAGCAGGCGGACTCTCAACCACTGCGCCACCAGGGAAGCCCGGGATTTGTTTTTCAGAGAAATTTTGTGTGCTTTCTTTTTGTGGGACAACAAATACTATATAATTTAAATGTCTTCCCCTTTCTGTATTAGCTTTTATTAAAAAAAAGTCTAATTTAGAGCCCCAGCAGTAATAAATTTAGTTTAAGTACCTGATAACTTATTTCCCTTAGATTCTTTCTTTCTTTTTATGTTCCATTTAAAATAATACATTACATTCTTATGGAAATAAGTTAGACATAATACATTATAACAAATGAAATTATAAATCCTTAAACCAAATTAAAACTCCTAATAAAAATAACATATAAGTTTTTGAATAGCTATCCTATCTCACCATACCAAGTTAACCTTTTTCAGCTACTCTGAATAGTAAAAAACTTTTCTGACCTTGAGCCTATCAAATTAATACTATTTAGAATGAAAATATCTGGACTAGAAAAAATCCTTTCATAAACTGAGAATGTCTAGAACTGTTTTTAACTTGTATAAATTATTGTATCACGTGATTTCTACTTTAGGCAATTATTTTAGCTTTGCATAAAAGATACCTATTTAATGCAGTCATCTGTTACTTTTATACTAGTTTCATAAAAACAGTCTATTCACTAGTATTTCATGAAACTTGGAATCATAAAGGTTAATCAAAAAGATCCATCACTCTTAATTCTAAATCTCAGTCTCTTTCTTTCTTAAAGAAATTTCTCTGTCACGTTTCAACATCTCTACTATTATCAATTAAGAAAGCACTCAAGTAATAAAATTTTAATGATCTGCATTAATTTTAATATCCACTATCCACTTTCTGTTCCAAAATTGGAGTTTATAAAATAAATTCATTATGTTGGAAAAGGAGGCTAACAAGGTTTCACAGGCTTAACTAAAACCAGCACTAAAGAGCTTTCCCTCTTAGCTCAAAATTAGAAGTATGTGGGTCAGGCAGTTCAATTCCAAAGACATGTACTTTTCATATGAGAATTCTATTGTGGCTTCCTGCTCACAGCTACTAGATTTATGACTAGAATTTTCCAGACCTTAATTTAAAAAAATATAATCCATAATTAGAATAGCTAAATAGGCAAGTTTAAATTTATTAGCAACCCACTTTGAAAGATGATGGAGATCACGCATTTAAAAAAAGGAAGCCTAAGATATAAGACATTAATTATCTGCCTTTTAAAATCCTTAACTATGATTAACATCTCTGGTTGTAGCTCTAGGCTTGAGTATTTTTCTACTTCCTACTCAGTTCTAAATCTGAACTTCAGGATAGTTGAAGATGAAGCCTCACTTCAAGTAGCTTCCACTGCAAAACTATCTGTCATATATGATTCTTTCCACTCTAGACCATAAGTTTGCTTAAGCTCAGGTCAAAGAGTACATTGCTGCCTTTGTTCAAGGTCCTTTTCCACTAGTTAACAGGAAAACTGAACACTACGGCTAAGAGGGAGAAAGTCTGATTGATTAGATTCATTCTAAACACAAGTTTCTCTGCCATACTTTATTTCTTTGTTTATTTTGAGCGGTCTTCCATAAGTTTGTTTCTGTGAGGAATTCTGAGTGCCTATCCTACGCCAGCAAACTCAATACACAACCTTTTCAAGAAAGCAGTGCTTCTCAAACACTAATCTGCATACAGATCACCTGGGTATTTCCTTCAACTGCAGTATGATTCAGTACCTAAGGGATGAGGCCCAAGAGCCTGCAGTTCTAACTAGTTCCTAGGTGATGCTGATCCTTGCTGATCTGAAGAGCACACCTTGAGTAGCAAGGCCCTAAAGAACACTTTCAATTAACATTTAAATTTTGATAAATAAATGCTCCCTCTCATATTCAAAGACTTAATTGTACCACAATTTACTCATCCACAAAATCAATGATATAATCTCTAAGGTCTCTTCCAGCTCAATGACTGTAATTTATCATCTCTTATCCCCACCCCCAATTCAGTGAAGTAGGACAAGTCTGATTACAGTAATTTACTTAAAAGTATGAATTACTCCTTCCACCTAATGCTTTAAATCCTTCTGAAAGAATCTGCTGAGCATGGAACCAAGTACCAAGGAATCATTTATCTTTTTTCAATAAAAAATTCATACTGATTTTGTTTTAAAAAGAAATATTTTAATATTTCTATTAAGCATGCCACATACCAACTCTGGAAACAGAAGGCACCAAACGGTGTGTTTGTCAGCCTTGCTACCTACCTTTTGTTTTTGCTACCTACTTTTTTTTTTTTTTTTTTGCTACCTACCTTTTTTTGTGAAGTATCCAAATATTTTTCACTGAGATCCCACTTGAGTCTTGAAAAAGACATATTCAAGTCTATCTAAAACCTCTTTCCCTAAATTATGGTCCTTTTTTGATCTGGGATACTAACCTTTCTCCACACCCAGGCTTCCTGAATTTAAACAGTTTACAATTAAAGGGTCTCTTGGTGCTCTGAAATCCTGAGATAGTTATCTTGGTTCCCTCTTCAATTATCTCAATCATTTTATACCTGTCAAAGTCAGATATACTCGCAAAAACCAGGAAAAGAAAAGTAGTTTACATGTCAGTGGACGTACAATTAAACCATAAAAAGGGTTTATATAATCTCATACGTATGACATTTGTCCTATACAGGAGGAATTTGCTTTTATGGCAAGTTCTAAAATCTGTGTGTGTTTGTAAAATGGATTCTAACTGAAATACTCTAGGACAAACACTATAATAAATTTTAGTTGTTTTAAGACTGCAAAATTTAGTAGTGAGTATATGTATAATGCATAATGTATCACATTCATATATGTATGAATACTCGTCTAAGTAAATTTATTGGAAAACTATCATACCCCAAACCTGAAATTTTTTTAAAAAGTTAATATTTCTAAAGTGTTTCAGACTGTATGAAGTATAGAATAAATGCTTTTTAAATAAAAATTTGTTAAATAAAGTACTATGCTTAATAATGAGATTTTCTTTTTAAACCCAAGTCTGTACTGTTTATTACATCTCCTTGCTTGGAGTGAAGGATGGACTATATTGGAAGGGTAACAACCCATTTTTCTTTGGAATAATCTGAAGCCATTCCTTTTGCAAACTTTATTTAAGAACTATTTCTGTCAAAAGGAAAACTCAAGTCATTCCACTTAATTATTTCACCAAATTAGAGTTTGCTATAAACAAGGATCATACTGCTAGTTAATGCTAGAAGTGAGCCAAAATCCCAGGCCTCACTGAGACTGCCATGCTAATATTCTTTTTGCCACATTATATTGCTTCCTCTATTTGGTAAATGTTTTTTTTTTTCTTAAATACAATAGCAGTTTAAAAATAAATTTTATCTGAATAGTAAGGTTAAGTTCCAGTTGCAACACTGTATACATTTTTAAAAGATCACAAAAGGAATACACAAAAGAGCAAAGGTCAAAATAATGCTAAAAATGCTAAACTGATTTAGGAAAAGAGCTGTAATTATTATACAAAACAGAAAATGTATTTAAAGGGTACCATCTACAGAATGTATTTAATATTACTGACTCCATTATCTGAAGTCAAACATTACCTTGGAGCTTAAGTCGTAAAATTTCAGATGAATACAGAAAAAGGTTAAAAAATATGTATCACTTAAAAAAGAAACTGCAGATTAAAGGTTGCCATTTTGAGGAGAATATGTTTTTGTTTTGTTTTTCTTTCTTTCAGAGGCTATGTGGCCCCTCCCACTCATTCTATGCCCTGCCTGGTTATTTCTTGACGTTCTTTTTTCTACTGCATCCATCATGCATCTCTGCGCCATTTCAGTGGATCGTTACATAGCCATCAAAAAGCCAATCCAGGCCAATCAATATAACTCGCGAGCTACAGCATTCATCAAGATTACAGTGGTGTGGTTAATTTCAATAGGTATGTGGGGAATGTCAGGGTGTGGGGTGGTGTATATAGGCTTTGGTTCCATTTGGCTAGGAGATTACCAGGCCTGGTAGACACTGTTACACCAATACAAGCTCCTCACAACATTACATTCATCGTATAGCCTCTAAAGCACACTATCAGCAAAAAGTGTGAAAAAGAAGAAAAGTTCAAGGCTTGATTTTGACATGCAGGAAGACTAAACCTGAAAACAGTTTTCATATTTGTCAACCGATCATTAAGGTCTGGGTAGCATGCAGAATCTTGAAATTTTATTAAAGTAACAACAATTAAAAAAAATGAAATGCATCTTAAATCACACCTAAGAAGATAAATAGGAAAAGAGGAAAAAAACCAAAAAGAACCCAAACTTTTTGTATGCAGGTATCAGAGTTCATATATTCACCTTGGAAACCAATATGTACGCAGACTAAAGGCATTACTGTCTAAGTGTTTTGAACATGTTTAATTACAAGTTTTAAGAGATACACAAACGATGTTCAGAAATAATTTTTGGGAGAAATTGTATTTCTTCTAAACTGTTTTTATGCCCCTGTGCCCATGTTTAATACTCAAAGATAGCTGCTATATTAGAGTATCTTAGCATGAAGTACAGCATAAATGATAACTCAAATCTTTTAAGTAAGTTAGTATCAGAAAAACAGATTCACAATGGTTACTATGATCATTAACAGTCTGCCAGCAGATTCACTTTCTCCTAGTAAGGAAAAATTCAAAGAAGAAAAAAAATCAAGAGAGACCTGAAAATGCTAAAAGGAAAGCAAGAAAAAGATGTGACTTCTCTCCCTAATCAGAAAAAAGAACGCTGGGGAAAAAATCAAGAAAGCAAGACATTGAAAATGACCTTTATATTCCCGGAATAAAGATACCAAGGCCAAACCTCTTTTGAAAAATTTGGAGGTAAAACTAAGGACTGTTACTAGTCTGGCTTGGGAGGAAATTAGGGTCAAGGAAAACTCTATTCAGAATGGAGGTACCTGCAAGTAGAGAGAAAAGGCTAGCTTTGGGGACAGAGGCTGATTGATAGAAGAGGCCCCTAAAAAAGAAGCTACAGAAAAGGCATGGATGGGTGACAACTGCCAAAATTTAGAGTGGAGAGAAGGAAAACTAAAGTAGTTCATGTCAAACAACCCATACCTTTTTGGTAAGCTCAGTGTGATAAGGGAGAAGGAAAGGGAAACAGTGTGTGTTGGGGTAGGCTGGAGTGGGGGGGTGGGGGGGGAGACAATAGGGCAAAGGTAGAGGGAAAATAGGAGAAATGGCTCCTTAAGAGAATTAAAACATTGAAACTGAAATATAATCAAGCCAATAAACAGCCTGTTGGTACCTCAATCAAGGCTGGATGACATGAATTTATAAATTGATCAAATTTATAGAGTACCTATGATATGTTAGGTACCAAGAATACAAAGATAAATAAGAAAAAGAATCTTTGCATTCAGGAAGATGGACTAATACTAAGTGATATGTATACAGGAAGAAAAGAATAAAAAGATGAACCCAAATTTACAGCTTAGAAGGATCTTACAAATCTACTTTTTCCTTTTACAGATGAGAAAAGAAACCTAGAGGTTTTAAACAGTTGGCTTAAAGACTTAACAGCTTTTTAGCACAAAGGCCAAGATCAATGCCATTTTCATTTCATCACACTTTGTGTTGTAGAACCAATGACAATTTAGTGACTTTGTAAAAGAAAAGGCAAATAATGAGGTTAGTTCAGTTTTTAAATTCTACAAAGTGCTAAAAAAAAAAAAAAAAGAGCTCACTTTCTTCTTCTGAATTTACAGTTATCCTAGGTAACATCTGACAACAGTAAGGCAAAAGGAGAATAAGAGGGTAAGGTATAAAAAATACTAGTGAAAACTTAAATGTCATTGACCAACAAGCTGGTTGGGAAGGTAACCTGAACCTTGATGGGAGTTAGTGGAATGTGAAAAAAGAGAAGGAAGGATGAACTAGATCTCAAGATAACTGTAAAGAGAAGTAATGAAGAGTAGCAGGACAAGAAAGGGAAATATCAGAGTTCATGATTTTCGATATGGGCCAGTTTTTTCTTTTTTTAATTTATTTATTTTTGGCTGTGTTGGGTCTTTGTTGCTGTGCATGGGCTTTCTCTAGTTGCGGTGAGCGGGGGCTGCTCTTCGTTGTGGTGTGCAGACTTCTCAGGCAGTGGCTTTTCTTGTTGTGGAGCATCTAGGCACACAAGCTTCAGTAGTTGTGGCATGCGGGCTCAGTAGTTATGGCTCATGGGCTCTAGAGCACAGGCTCAGTAGTTGTGGTGCACGGGCCTAGCTGCTTCACGGCATGTGGGACCTTCCTGGACCAGGGCTCGAACCCGTGTCCCCCGCACTGGCAGGCAGATTCTTAACCACTGCGGCACTAGGGAAGTCCCTATGGGGTAGTTTTAAGTGGACTTATGGATGGATGGCTTCAGGAGTGCATTGGAGTTGAAGAGTTCAAGAAATATAAAATTAGGTGTCAGAAGAGTAATAAATGGGATGAAGTCATGGAAGATGATAGCAAGGTTAACAGTGGATAGAAAACTATAGCAAGGGGCCGAAACCATTAAGGAAGACAGACATATATCCTGGAGGTTGGTAGATGATCTGGATGGAGAATAGAGTGGTATAAGTAGCTTAAATAGACTTTAAAAGGGAAGTGCTTTGGGGTGGGGAAAGAACAGTGTAATGATTACCTGGAAGTAACAGGGTAGAGGTGGGGCCAGCCAAGTTTTTCTATAAAGGGCAAGACAGTAAATATTTTGGTCTTACAGATGCTATATGGTTCTGTCAGAACTACTCAACTCTGCAGCAGAACAAAAGCAGCCACATATAATACATTAACAAATGGGTATGGCTGTGTTCCAATAAAGTTTTATTTAAAAAACAGAAGGCAGGCCAGATTTGGCCCTTGGGCTATAGTTTGCTGACCCCTAGTGTAGAAAAGAAAGTATACAGAATCCTCTTTCTGGTGTTATACCTGAGGAAAAGCAGAAAAAGCAGTGGCCTCCATTAGAAAGGGTTTGAGGAATATATTCTTGTCAAGGTCTCTTTGCTACCATAAAAAGGCTATGCAGGTGATAGGAGTACTTTTAGATTCATAAAAGTGAATTCTTTCATGATACTTCCTAGAGTTGTCTAAAGATCAATTAATTCAGACTTATTTTAAAGTATCTGCTGTTTCAAAGGGAAAGGATTAGGGTTAACCCTTGTGCTATCTTGCTAATAAGCTACTTCACTAATAAACAAGGTCATATTTAAATACCTACTTCATGGTATTTAAAGTATAATAAAATTAGCATGAGGTACATTTCTTTCATTTTTATTAGAGGAACCTTCAATCTTGAAAATAAATTTCATGGCTTCCTTGGTGGCGCAGTGGTTAAGAATCCGCCTGTCAATACAGGGGACACGGGTTCGAGCCCTGGTCGGGGAAGATACCACATGACGCAGAGCAACTAAGCCTGTGCGCCACAGCTCCTGAGCCTGCACTCTAGAACCCGCAAGCCACAACTACTGAGCCTGCACTCTAGAACCCGCAAGCCACAACTACTGGGCCCAAGTGTTACAACTACTGAAGCTCGCGTGCTTAGAGCCCATGCTCTGCAACAAGAGAAGCCAATGCAATGAGAAGCCCGTGCACCACAATGAAGAGTAGCCCCTGCTCACTGCAACTAGAGAAAGCCCGCATGCAGCAACAAAGACCCAACACAGCCAAAAATAAATAAATAAATAAATATTTTTAAAAAAGCAAGTAAATTTCATGATCCACTCGCTCTCAAATTATTAAGTAGCATTTGAAAAGAAAAACAATAAACCCTGAGTTTTCCCTAAGAAGTCAGAAAGAAAAGGTTAAAAGACATTCACAAATATCAAAAGATAAAACTGTCTGTTAAACGAAACTGTGTAACCTCAAAGATTATAAAATAGGTATCTACTCAGAATTAAGATATTGCATGAATGTATTCTTAAGTCTCTTTAGCTCAACTACACTGGATATTAAGATAAAAGCAGCTTCTCTTCTGAATTCTTTTCCTTAACTGGGGATAGATCAACAAACAAAAATAGATAATGAGAAATGGAGAATAAATGAAGACATTCTCTACTACTTCATGCATACACTATGGTTTTAGGGAAGCTTTAATTACAAAACTGAAACCACTAACCAATCTCTTTAAGAACAGCAGGTTTGCTTACTTAGGTTCTATTTGTCAAATCTTCCATTGATTTACTGCTTGACAGATTCTGCATTGTGGGTACCAGGAATTACAATACACTAATAGGGTAAAGTCAGTAAGATAAACTTTAAAAGGACCTAATCTAAGAGTCAAAGGTCATAAAATAACTCAATTTATCTTGTTTCTTCTTCCTTAGGCATTGCCATTCCAATCCCTATTAAAGGTATAGACACTGATGTGGGTAACCCAAACAACATCACTTGTGGGCTGACAAAGGATCGTTTTGGCAATTTCATGCTCTTTGGCTCACTGGCTTCCTTCTTTACACCTCTGGCGATCATGATTGTCACCTACTTTCTCACTATCCATGCTTTACAGAAGAAAGCTTACTTGGTCAAAAACAAGCCACCTCAACGCCTAATGTGGTTGACTGTGTCCACAGTCTTCCAAAGGGATGGAACACCTTGCTCAACACCAGAAAAAGTGGCAATGCTGGATGGTTCTCACAAGGACAAAACCCTGCCTAATGCAAGTGATAACATACTTATGCGAAGAACGTCCACAGTAGGAAAAAAGTCAGTGCATACCATTTCCAATGAACAGAGAGCCTCAAAGGTTCTAGGGATTGTGTTTTTCCTCTTTTTGCTTATGTGGTGCCCCTTTTTTATTACAAATATAACTTTAGCTTTATGTGATTCCTGCAACCAGACTACTCTCAAAATGCTCCTGGAGATATTTGTGTGGATAGGCTATGTTTCCTCAGGGGTGAATCCTCTGGTCTACACCCTCTTCAACAAGACATTTCGGGATGCATTTGGCCGGTACATCACCTGCAATTACTGGGCCACAAAATCAGTAAAAACTCTCAGAAAATGCTCCGGTAATGTGTACTTCCAGAATCCAATGGCAGAGAACTCTAAATATTTCATGAAACATAGAATGCGAAATGGCATTAATCCTGCCATGTACCAGAGTCCAATGAGGCTCCGAAGTTCAACCATTCAGTTTTCATCAATCATTTTACTAGATACACTTCTCACCGAAAATGAAGGTGACAAAACTGAAGAGCAAATCAGTTATGTATAGAGTAACGGCACAGTTTTTATGTAACTAATATAATGATGAGTAAGATAAAGAAGATATAAATATACCAAGAATTACATAAAGAAGAACTTTATATCATGTATCAAAAATCATCTCTTTAAATTAAGAATTATGTATTAAGATTACCCAATTTTATTAGGGCAAAATTATTCTAACGAAAAAAATCATTTTTGTATAGTTGCAAATTAAAACAATCCAGCACACTAGTTAAATGCTAAGATAGTCAAATGAAATAAAATTAAATAAATCAATAAACTTCTGGCTTACAAAAAACAATGTCACCATAAGAATTTATTTAGTTCCTAATTGTATGCAAAGCTATGCTAAGAATGAAATAAACAAAACAAGTATTAACCTTGTCTTCAAGGCGTTAAAGACATAAGGCATAACACAAAACAACAGTGATAGGAACAGAGGACTAAAAATAAGTGCATAAAATAATGATCACATCTGAAGGTAAGCTGAGATTGCCATTCATAGTCTGGCTTAGTTAAATGTAGTCACAATTTTGCACTGATCAGGAAACTGTCTTGATGGAAGGGGTAGGGAGAGTAGCTGGATATCACACAAAGTGACACGGTCTTAGAACTAGAGCCTGTTTGTTAGATGGCTCACACCAGGCATCTACTCAGCAGAGGTGGGTCTGCCGGAGGAGGAGGAGAAAGCAAATGAAACCAGTCTTGGGTACCTAAACCTCATTATGTTTCTCAAAGAGCCTGTGCATTATGTTTCTCAAAGAGCATGCAATAAGGCATGGGACCTTATTAATCCAGGAACCTAAATTTTAATGATCTTATAAACGAGATCATGGCTGCCTAAGCCTCCCCAAAGACTTGGTTGAACTTCTGGTACAAAATTTTTTATTCATCCTTTTGTTACTTTACTTTGCGCTACTAGATCTGGAATAAATCCAATCTATGCCGTTTACTAACTGATTGAATTTACAAAAAATACTTAATTTCTCAGTCTCCTCATCTACGTTTCATAGGGTTCTTATGAGAATGAGTTCATGTGGGTACTCTGTAAATGGAAGCCAATTCTATTTACTTTTGATATTTTAATTTTTTTTTTTTTTTGCGGTACGCGGGCCTCTCACCGTTGTGGCCTCCCCCGCCGCAGAGCACAGGCTCTGGACGCGCAGGCCCAGCGGTCACGGCCCATGGGCGCAGCCGCTCCGCGGCATGTGGGATCCCCCCGGACCGGGGCACGAATCCGCGTCCCCTGCATCGGCAGGCGGACCCCCAACCACTGTGCCACCAGGGAAGCCCCGGTAATTTAATTTTTTAATTATTTTGTTTATTTTTGGCGGCGTTGGGTCTTCATTGCTGTGCGCGGGTTCTCTCTAGTTGCGGCGAGTGGGGGCTACTCCTCATCGTGGTCCGCAGGCTTCTCACTGCAGTGGCTTCTCTTGTTGCGGAGCACGGGCTCTAGGCACGCGGGCTTCAGTAGTTGTGGCATATGGGCTCAGTAGTTGTGTCTTGTGGGCTCCAGAGCACAGGCTCAGTAGTTGTGGTGCATGGGCTTAGTTGCTCCGTGGCATGTGGGATCTTTCTGGACCAGGGCTCGAACCCGTGTCCCCTGCATTGGCAGGCGGATTCCTAACCACTGTGCCACCCGGGAAGCCCTTGATATTTTATTTTTATGCTACTCACATAAATGGTGAATAAATTTAGGCTGAGGGAATCTGCAGTGAAGACAGCCCATATCTTAGCCTTTCCTTTTCAGGCTGACCCATTCTTATGCCTCAACCTATTGCTCCATCCTTGCTCCCTTCCAGGCAACACAGTTTAAGAAAATTATCACGAGAAATATGCTGGCTATGGAGAAGCTCACTCAGCATAAGAAAACCAGGTACATAAAATTCAAATTGCAGAATCCTTTCCTAGAACATGGTTCTATTACAGATCTTATGGGCTCTACGTCATCTGCCAGAAAGAGTATACCTTACAAATTTAACTCCTAAATCACTAAAACTTTAGGCATTTTTGCGACAACTCTTTTTTCAGCGGTGTTAAAGGTGGGTTATCTCTGCATGAAAGGATGCTTAACATCACTAATCATTAGAGAAATACAAATCAAAACTACAATGGGGTTATCACCTCACACTGGTCAGAATGGCCATTATCAAAAAAAACTACAAACAATAAATGCTGGAGAGGGTGTGGAGAAAAGGGAACCCTCTTGCACCGTTGGTGAGAATGTAAGTTGATACAGCCACTATGGAGAACAGTATGAAGGTTCCTTAAAAAACTAAAAGTAGAATTACCATACTGCCCAGCAATCCGACTACTGGGCATATACCCTGAGAAAACTGTAATTCAAAAGGAGTCATGTACCACAATGTTCATTGCAGCTCTATTTATAATAGCCAAGACATGGAAGCAACCTAAGTGTCCATCGACAGATGAAGGGATAAAGAAGATGTGGTACATATATACAATGGAATATTACTCAGCCATAAAAAGAAACAAAACTGAGTTATTTGTAGTGAGGTGGATGGACCTAGAGACTGTCATACAGAGTGAAGTAAGTCAGAAAGAGAAAAACAAATACCATATGCTAATACATATATATGGAATCTAAAAAAAAAAATGGCTCTGAAGAACCTAGGGGCAGGACAGGAATAAAGACGCAGACATAGAGAATGGACCTGAGGACACAGGAAGGGGGAAGGGTAAGCTGGGATGAAGTGAGAGAGTGGCATGGACACATATACACTACCAAACGTAAAATAGATAGCTAGTGGGAAGCAGCCACACAGCACAGGGAGATCAGCTCGGTGCTTTGTGTCCACCTAGAGGGGTGGGATAGGGAGGGTGGGAGGGAGACACAAGAGGGAGGGGATATGGGGATATATGTATATGTATAACTGATTCACTTTGTTATAAAGCAGAGACTAACACAACACTGTAAAGCAATTATACTCCAATAAAGATGTTAAAAAAAAAAAGGGATGGGTTATCTCGAATAAGAGGCAAAATAATTTACATTCCTTAAAAAAAAAAAAAAAAGTCATTCTTATCTATTTTGGTTCCAGTCTCTAATATGAAGTGTTTGGCGTATGTTAAGATTTACATTCTTGCCAAGTCAGAGATTAAGTTTTCAGATATCACTCCAACAGTATTCCAAACTGTGTCTTAGGTATCTGATGGCACATAAAATTGTTTCAGAAAATTTAAATACTAGAGATGGCAATCTCACTGGCAAAGCTCTATCCCTAGACAATCTAGATTAGAAGGAATATCTTCCCACATGCTCTATACTGACTTCAAATTTGTGTATGTGTTTAAACATATGCACACCCACAGAATTAACTATAAGACCTTTAAGCTGTTCAGCTTCAATTTCTGAAAAAAAATTCCTTGCTTACAGTTAGCTGAGAGCTAGTTAATGAGATCATTCTAGTATTTCCAGAAGGTTCTAGAAAAAGAAATACAACTCCAATATAAACTATTCCTGAAAAAGTACAACACAGCACAAAATTTTTAGCATTTTGATACATAACTGATATTTCTATTCTAAAACATTTTAAGGAAATCTATATTTAAAAGCAAATCTCGAAGTTAACCACCACTATGGCAACAAAGGGACTCTCTTTAATAGTCCTACCTTCAAAGAAAAGGAATAGATTGTACCTATTTAGAAGAATAATTTTGAAAAAAATTTTTTTCACTCCACTCCGTATTTATTTATTTATTTCTTGCGGTACGCGGGCCTCTCACTGTTGTGGTCTCTCCCACTGCAGAGCACAGGCTCCGGAAGCGCAGGCTCAGTGGCCATGGCTCACGGGCCTAGCCACTCCACGGCATGTGGGATCTTCCCAGACCGGGGCACGAACCCGTGTCCCCTGCATCGGCAGGCGGACTCTCAACCACTGCGCCACCAGGGAAGCCCCATTATTATTGTTAATTGAATGCGAGGGGAAAACAAAGATGCAGATAGAAGGAAGAATTAAAAAAAACAAAACTAAAGGAAGTTACAGCATCCAGACACTGAGGCAGAAACAGAAAACAGCACACAGAGAATATGTATCAAATTGATAAAAAATTGTGAATGGAGATATTGTAAAGATAATTTACACATTTGGTGGTAACTATTCGATTGCTAGGGTTCCTTCAAATGCTAAGGATCTATGATGATGCAACATATTTCTATTCAAGAAACCATTTTTTGTGGTCTAAAAAGTATCTGCATCAAGAATCTCCCTCTGATCTTGAGAGATCCATCCATATCTGCAAGTAAATTAATGTATAAATTGAGAAATATTTAGTGTTATACTGTAAGCTTAAGTCATAGCAAAGATGATCACGGATATCAAAGATTATCTAATTTTTTTTTTTTTTTTTTTGCGGTATGTGGGCCTCTCACTGTTGTAGCTAGCCTCTCCCGTTGTGGAGCACAGGCTCCAGACACGCAGGCTCAGTGGCCACGGCTCACGGGCCCAGCCGCTCCGCGGCATGTGGGATCTTCCCGGACTGGGGCACAAACCCGTGTCCCCTGCATCGGCAGGCGGACTCTCAACCACTGCGCCACCAGGGAAGCCCTATCTAATTTTAAGAAAGGCCTATATCAGATCATCACCTTGTTCACCATTATAGCAACTTAATTTTAACAAGTATATAAAAACTAATACTTCTATTAGCCTCTTTCTTCATTTTCCTTTCCAATGTGAAGATGAAATAATTCAGATGCTGTTCAATTCCAACTGAGTTTTCAGTCAATGCCAAGCACAGTACTGTACAGAGTTGTGACAATAAATCTGCTGACTAGACTAATAACAATGGGCCCATGAATCACCTATTTACTGGATTAAAAATACACTAGGTTCATTTCAACTTGGCAAGAATGTTTTTCAATTTAATTTTCTATTTTTATCATACAGATTATGAACATATAACCCACAAATACCAGTAGAAAGAAACAGTGAAAACACTACAACTCCCTGGACTATCCTAAGAATAAAGGAGATAATATACATGAAATTCTTTTTTTTTTTTTTTTGCAGTACGCGGGCCTCTCACTGCTGTGGCCTCTCCCGTTGCAGAGCACAGGCTCCGGACGCGCAGGCTCAGCGGCCACGGCTCACGGGCCCAGCCGCTCCACGGCATGTGGGATCTTCCCGGACCGGGGCATGAACCCGTGTCCCCTGCATCAGCAGGCGGACTCTCAACCACTGCGCCACCAGGGAAGCCCTACACATGAAAATTTTTAGTTTCCTACAAAGACAATTTCACCTTAGTTGCTAAAGTACAAATATGTGTTTACTGATATGTTTTCAGTATTTGTGTCCAATAAGTACACTTTAAAAGAAGTTTTAAAAATTAAGAAGAAATAAATCCTTAAAACACAATTCAAGGGGGCCAAATGTCTGCGGTTATTTTAAAAGTGACATTTAAAAGGGAAGAAATGATAAAATGGAGCACACTAAGAAAGCAACCGATGACACATCAGAAAACATTTACTAATTCTTAGGATACAGTACAGAAACTTTCCAAATATTAAACTTAATAAGGAAATTTGAGAATAAAAATGTTCTATCACAGCCACTCAGAAAGAAGGCGCTCTGAAGGAAAGGCATGGTAGAGAAAGCACTGGTCTATCCTGAGACCTGTTTTGAATTTCTGTTCTACCATTCAGCTCTATGACAACAGGAAGTTTTGTTAACAATTTTGGAATTCAATTTTCTTCTCTTCAAAAAAAATGGGAATACTGTTTTATTTCTAAGGTTTTTTT
The DNA here is from genome assembly GCF_005190385.1 of Monodon monoceros. Lineage (NCBI taxonomy): Eukaryota > Metazoa > Chordata > Mammalia > Artiodactyla > Monodontidae > Monodon > Monodon monoceros. The sequence continues at coordinate 8,688,948 of NW_021703772.1, forward strand.
CACCTTTAAAAGTTATCACTCCAAGGCTTCCCTGGTGGTGCAGTGGTTGAGAGTCCGCCTGCTGATGCAGGGGACACGGGTTTGTGCCCCGGTCCGGGAAGATCCCACATGCCGTGGAGCGGCTGGGCCCTTGAGCCATGGCCGCTGAGCCTGCGCGTCCAGAGTCTCTGCTCCGCAATTGGAGAGGCCACAACAGTGAGAGGCCCGCATACCGCAAAAAAAAAAAAAAAAAAAAAAATCACTCCAGGGAATTGACAACAATCTAAAATTAGAGAACTTGGTTTTAACTGCAACTCCTTAGACAAGTTGATAACATTTAATTTTCTTCATCCATGAAGTTTTAGACAAAGTTACCTGTAAAGTCTTTTCCAGTTTCTACCTCTTATAAGAATCATATTATGAAGAAAAAAGAAAACAACAGCAACAGAACTCTGAATGGTCCCTTAGAAATAATGAGCACAAAAACAACTCATTAGCTGGATCTGAGTATCCTAGGTAGTAGAGATCTTAGCAAAGCCTAAAAGCAGCTCATGGAAGACATCTGCTGCTGAAACTGGGAACTGAGCACATGTGTAAGCTACAGTAAACACAAGGGCAGAAATGAATTTTGATAATTAGAGAGCAAAGCACTGTCAGGTTAAAAATGGAAGAAAAACAGTTTTCACGAAAGCTCAACTTCCTGTGTGGCAGAATACACACACCAGGTGACTGATTTATATGATATAAAATATAAAGTGACTAATAGGAACAGTTAGTAGCCGACAATGAATAGATAAAACAAAGGAAGAGACCATGATGAGTAGGATTCTTTATACAGGCCAATAGTTACTAAGGGCACACCTAGAAGAATATATTTTCCATATACAAATTATCTAGGTTTCCAATAAGAATTAAAAAAAAACCTCCCCGAATAGCAATAATAAAACCATTTGTTTTTGGTTTTCAATTGTGTCTAAACTCTAGAACAAAATTAAGGAAAGGTTAGCATCACAGGTTGGCTAGAATGATATGCCAAAGATGACAGGAAGGAAACAGAACTATTCAACTTCTATTCTGCTTCCATCTTTTGTCTCAGGAGAATGCTTTTTAGACCAGAAAGATAGAAAGTAATGTTGTTAAGACTGATCAAAATGCAAAACAGGTGAAGAGACTGGGTGCCTTAAATGAGTTCAAGTCTCTAAGCTAAATGAATCACTCTCCTGAAACAGAACTTGTGAATATAATTGTAGAACCACTGTTGACAAATCTGAGCAAAAACAGAAAATGGCAAAGATACAAAAGGACTGTACGTGGCTAAATATTCCAGTGTTCAAAAAGAGATAGGACTCAAGAAATTTAAACTATGGAGCCTGCTGTAGATCTTTTGAAAAAATGTGGAATGGCTTAACACAAATAGGTTTTATCAGATCTCAGAAAAGGAATCAATGAACATGTGATACTTCTATGAATTTACTAAAAACAATAATAACCAACTAACCACATAATCTGTTTTAGAGGTACCAGACTAGTAGATCTGTATAAATACTATGACTTTAGGATTTAGTGAAAGTTCTCTACTCTCTCTGTGAACAAGTTAGACAAATGAGGCTAGAGGTAATACAGTAAAGATTAGTATTTTTTTGAACAACCTCATTCAACAAAACTGACTGGTGTAAGGAAAAACCTATTAACATGCTATATGGATGTGTGCTTTGCTGTTTTATTCAACATTTTTATCCACAATAGGAAAAAAATATTTAGTGCCTGCAGTAAATGGTTAATTTCCTATCTTGCATCTTAGAGAAGGTCCTCTAACCAGTTCACAGTGGATGTTGAGTAAATATCTGTTGGAGAAAAAATATATACAATCTATACCAAAGATGAAAAGTACATGAAACTCATCTTACATGCACCTTCAGAACTTATTTTACTGTGTAATTTCACAAGTAAACTCTAATAAGCAGTGCCCAAAAACGAGCTGAAAGAAATACTTTTTATTTTCCTATGTTGCATTTTAAGATAAAGTACCTTAGCGAAAAGAAACAGTGTACATGAAATTGGAGAGAAGAACTACTGTAAGAAGTACTACTGCATCTACCACAACTATCGCAACTGCCACTACTCATACACACTTGAATAGCACTTACTAGTGCCAGATACAGTTCGAAGGGCATTAGACATATTAATTCACTTAACTGTCAAAAAACAGTCTTAGGTACTATTACTATACCCTTAGGAATTCGAAGTTCAAAGACGCTAAGTAACAAGCCCAAAGTCACTCAGCTAGTAAGTGACAGGGCCAAGATTCAATCCTGGCAGATCGGTTTCAGAGTGTGTCCTCTAAATCACAACCATACTATAATGCCAAGGGCATCTCCAAATCTGCACATTTTCCACTCCTTTGCATTTAAACAAAACCTAATACCTTTCACTCTCATTAAAGAGCTTCAAGAACTCTATAAGTCTGTGTGAGAGATAGCAACCCTTTTGAATTACCAATATACATGGGAAGAGGACTACTGCTTCTCAAAGAGCATCTCAGACTCTCAAAACATACTGGCTTCTTTTTCAGAGGAACAGTACTAACTTTAATGTTATACGGTCCTCACTCTGAACCTAGACATACTTCCTCAGATATTTAGTTTCTGTTTAATTACTAACTACAAATAGAAATGGAATATAAATAGAATCAGAAGTTAGAAATTATTACCTGAAGAGAATGAACCCAAGTGATTCTACTGCTGCCCTCCTGACATCGTCGTTAACATCACTTACCTAGGAAAAAATTTAAAGGATAATTACATTATACTACATGCATCCTATTACTACATTCATTACATTACTAGAATAAACTGATACGAGAGGCCCACATCATTTAAATGTAAACTAGATCTCATTAGCATATTACCGTAACCACCTCCCTAATCCATGGTTTCACTTTCAGCAGTTTCAGTTACCCACAGTCAACGGTGGTCTGAATATTAAATGGAAAATTCCAGAAATAAACAATTCATAAGTTTTAAATTGCATGTCATTCTGAGTATTCTAATGAAATCTCACACCATCCCACTCTGTCCCGCCTGGGATGTAAATCATCCCTTTGTTCGGTGTATCTCAGTTGTATATGCTATCCACACACTAGTCACACAGTAGCCCTCTCAGTTATCAGATCGATGAGGTATTGCAGTGCTTATATTCAAATAATCTTTATTTTACCTAATAATGGCCCCAAAGCACAGGAGTAGTGATGCTGCAATTCAGGTATTCTCTTCCTGTGCCTAATTTATAAGTTAAACTTTATTACAGGTATGCATGTATGTATGTATATGAAAAAACATAGTATATGTACTATCCGTGGTTTCAGGCATCCCCTGGGCGTCTTGGAACATATACCCCGTGGGTAAGCGGGGGGACTACTGTATTCCTCTATTAGAATGTCTTACCCCAATTAAGAAAAATTCATCTGAGAATTTCTTCATTTCAAGGCTTAGAAGCCTTTATAGTTTGGTGAAGTTTAAGATGCAGGGCTACTTCTAAAGACTATTTCAGCTCTACCATAGCTTTTGTGGGCCACGTTGAAAATCTAACCATTCCTTCAATGTTGTTTTCAAAACTGTATGTCCTAAACTCAAGCAAAATACAACCATCTATAACATACCACATGCTGCACTGATAAATAATAAATTATTAATAAATACTGTGTCATGTGAATATCTCTAGGAAGAAAGAAATAATAATAGCTCTAAACCCTTTCTGCATGGGAAGATGACCTTGGGTCTACCATCTCCCAGCACCAAGATGGTAGAAACCTACTGGGTTAAGACATATGGAACGTCCACTGTGTTATCAGGCAACATTATTTATCACTGAAAAACTGTACCTGGATTGGGTGACTCTGAGTGGAAAAAGCCTGTTGGAAAACATGGGCATTGGCTTTCCTGTGCAACGTGTCTCTTGTCATAGAGCATGTCCCTTAGGGGTACCTGGAAGCTAACTTCACAGGCTGGAAAAAGAAGTCATTCCTATTGTTCATTAGATTTCCCTACCCTGGGGTGGCTGCACACATTCACATGGTCTTTTTTTTTTTAAACACAATAAAAGAGTTTAATAAGGTGTCCAGTTTACAAAATAAATCTAAAAAAATCAATAGCTTTTGTTTTACACCAATAATAACCTGGCAGAAAATGTAATGGGAGGAAAATTCCATACACAATCATAACAATAAATATGAAATACCCAGGAACAATTCTCCTGAGGTGTGTTGAAGTCCTAGATGAATGCTTTACAATTTATTTGCAGACGGGAAGACATATCATGTTCCTCAAAGGAAGCAGCTGATATGCAGTTTGAGTTTTCCGTGTTGTAACTCTCATTACACTTGTATTAATTTGTTCTGGCATCTGTATTCCCTAAGCTCAATGTATTCCATTAAGCTCAATGATGCCAAAGACTCCGTGTCATTCCCTGCTGTGTTCTAGTGCATGTCCAAGTTCCTGGATCCATTCACATGGTCCTGTCCCTTATAAATGAGGGTGCCCCTTGGAATAGAGTTTCAGAAGTTGCTCCTAAATGACTTTAAGGACTTTCATTCAAATAGACACACTGTCACCCTTTCCTGAATCCTTCTGAAAAGCTAAGTGAACCTGGCACTAGGTTATGGCTGACTGTGCTCCATGAATGAGAATCTGAACCTGGGGCCGCTGGTGATAGTTATGTGGTGTGGGTGTGCAGTCATCAGCACATTTAGTGTCCGTCTGCAAACTTTCTCTTCCATGTCTATCCAAGAAAGGTCAGAGTACTTACAGCAACGTGTAGCAGGCGGCGAATAGCTTTGTTGTTACCTGAACCACAATAAGCCATGGCCACGGTATACATTCCAGATCGTCGAAGAATTGGATCCTAAGAAATAATTCAATGTCAATCATCAACTTATTTCAGACAGTAACTTCTACAGGCTTAGTTTCATCCATCAGGGGAGCTGGTTTTAGGTAAGAAATGAACTCAAGGAGCACCATTTTGTGGTTGGCAGTTCTCTACACAAATGGAGAATTAAAAGACTCTAATATGGTAGTAGTTAACTGCTTCTAATTCCCAATATTCTGTGCAACATGCCTATGCTGCCTCACACTTTTTATAAAGTATAAACTCAAGCCCAATACCAACACTCACTGCCCTATGATTCTCAACTTCCATTTGTCAAACAACAAAGAAGCTTGCTTCTAATTCTACATTCTAACTTGCTTTTACCTTACCACTTAATTCTTGGCAACTGAGCACTGAGTGGAAGAGATATGTAGTCTGATAGGTGAGCAAAATAATTAGTAGTTTTATCAATAAACTATAGCAGTGGATGTTTTTATCAGATTACAGAGGACAGTACTGTTTACCACTGACTACCTACCATATACAATACCATTGTAAAAACAAAACAAAAGGCAAAGGAAAAACATCTCACCCAAATAAATAAGTACAGAGATTGGCACTGTTTTCTGATGAAAAAACAATGAAGTAAACTTTATGTCTTATTAAATGATTATGAAATCATCCCCAAAACATTATCTCTAAAAGAAATCAACTTATATATTTCTAAAGAACTTTTCTAAATCTGCTTATTTGAAAATCACTGAAGTCTTGATTAAATTTAAAATTCTCAAATTAGCCCTGCTCACCTCTTTTAATCAGTGTTTTTCTTTCCTAAATTCTATAAGGCTTTATATATCTTTTGAGAAGTTTTATCAACAAATGTGCCTAAGAGTTCTGATAGGAACAAAGATAATTTCCAGTAAAGGTTAAGTGTTTCTGTAAATGCTGGATATAATAACCGGAGGGTGAGGAAATGCAGGGAAAAAAGGATGAATAATATGTGACCTTATCACGGCAGAGAGATTCAATGAGAGCATCAGCCTCTTCCATCCTCCCGTACATCACTAATGCTATGCCAACTGCAAGACCACGTAGAATCTTCTCATGTTGAGTTTCCTGTGCATAGCCAACCATGTCCTCAATAGCCTGGGCATTTTTAGAGCCCAACATAACCAAACCTAGGGCCAGGCCAGCTGCTTCCCCTAGTGAGTGAAAAGCAAAACATTAAAGAGTAAGAGTTATGTATGTAAAGTAAATAAAACATATCCTATTAGAAGTGCTAACTATTAGCATCAACTATCAAAACAACCATTAGCTTCTGAGAGCATTGTTTCAAGTCATCAGACATAAAGAATAGTTTATGTGGAAGTATATCCATATATTTACAGCTATTTTCCTTTTAAATCTTGATAGGATACACTACCAAATCCTACAGAGATTTCAAAGGAGACATTATGGCAATATTTTTTCTACATTATCACCTAGCAGTAGAGACAGCCTCAGGATACAAGCAGATCACTCTAATAAACTTCTATTTGCAAAAGTCAGTTATACAGACATACACACAAGACATACCATTTTAAAAAGCCTATATATCACAAAACATATTTTTATAAAATGAGTTTGATAAATGGGGCAAATAGAGAAATCTATTCCTATACTTCCTAAAAAGAATTCTCTACAAATAGAGAAATCCATTAGATTTTTAAGAGACCACAAAATATAGGTAGAAAACAAATATTACAGTTACATTAATTAATCCTAGAGTTTGTTATCTTTGGAAAGAATCACTTACCTGTCACAGCATCATCCTGATAAAGGTTTGTTTTTAGCAAATCATACACATCCTGGCGTGCAGTCCCCATGGCAGCCAAACCAAGGCCCAGACTGCCACCATGTCGAACAATCTAGAGAAAAACGATGGGCTCCATTTATTTGGTACACTGCACTTAAAATCCAAGTTTCATTCTAATTTCAAAATACGTTGTGATATTAGGCATGGAAAGCAGCTGGCCTAGGAAGTATGATCAAAGGATACAGAGGGCCAGTGGTAACCTCACCAATTTCAGTTTCAAAAGAATGCTGCTTGCTGATGCAAAATAATAGTGAGTTGAAAAGGAAATGAAAAAAATGAAAGTAGAGACAGTACAGCTCTCTTTTAATAAATTCACATGAGAAGGGGAGGAGAAAGATGACAACAACTAAAAGGGAGAAGCAAGTGGTGAGGAAAGATTTTTTTAGGATAGGTGAGACCTGAAGATGCTTGTGGACTGAGGGAGGCAGCATAGAAGGAAACTGAAGATAAAGGAGAAAAAAGTTTCTTCATAACTTCATGGTTATGAAGAAAGTGGGAGAAAATGGTGTCAAGACCAAAAGTTAGTCTTTATTTGAAGAACACTTTTGTGGTGATCTGTTACTTTTGAATGTACAGTATCCTTTTATTGGTGACAGCACCCCACTCCTGCTTGGGGAATATTCCTCCCCACTGGTTCGAGTCTTGGTGGAACCATCACTTAAAATAAGCTCCCATCTTCCCCTAGCGGAAGTGTGGGCCTGTGACCCAAGACAGGCCAATCAGATGCTCCTCTGGAATTTTAATCTTTCTTAGGTGGAATGACCCAAGGACCAAAAACATTTCAAGTTCATTCATCCTGACAGTAGTGCCCTGAAGAGATGATCCCATTAGTTCTTGTTATCTAGATTCCTAGAACTGCCCTGTGCTTAACCTTTGTGAGAACTGGTTCATCAGCTTTTCCTTTAATTAAATAAGCTACTTCCAATAAACTCCTTGTTTAAGCAGAGGGTTTTATTGCTGGTAACCAAAAAGTTTTATCTGACAAGAAAATTTTTACCTGAGACCAACAGAGGAAATGAGGTAGAGATATGTATAAACTATATGATTTGTGGATAGGGGGTTTATTAGCTGAGAAAGACCTTCCTACTGGCCTCAGTCTTTTCACTGAAGTAGGACAGAATTTTCTGGCTCACTTAGCTACTCTCCCGATAACCTTCTAAAACAGACTAGCATAAAAGTTAAAGTCTAAAATCCTATGTGTCAAGGTTCCTTAAAAAAAGAACAGGGCTGCTTAGTAAGTTTTTCCAAAAGAGTTACATTTAAAAAACCATCGAAGTTCAAACAAGCAAGAATTCTGATTCCCAAAAGAGTACATGCAATTTCTTTGGGCTTTAGTTTCCTGAAAAATAATAGAATTAGGCTAAATGATCACTAAAGTCACTTATATAACATAACAAGACTCTGAAGTGTGGGAATACAACACATATTTTATCAATATAAATATCTGGTACTTTATTTTGCTCCTCACACACAAGGTTTAAAGGACTGAGAAGCACAATTTTAGCTTATAGAGAAGGAGAGGAAACTACCTTCAAAAGAAAAGATTCTAGGGGCTCCCCTGGTGGTACAGTGGTTAAGACTCCATGCTCCCAATGCAGGGGGCCTGGGTTCGATCCCTGGTCAGGGAACTAGATCCCACATGCATGCCGCAACTAAGGAGCCCATATGCTGCAACTAAGGAGCTGGCCAGCCATAACTAAGGAGTCCACGAGCCACAACTAAGGAGCCCGCCTGCCACAACTAAGACCCATGCAACCAAATAAAGAAAGAAAGAAAAGATTCAATGAGAACAGTACTGGTTTGGGAATCCTACAAAATTTCTATTCACTGAAATAATTTGGCAAATTTAATGTCTCCCTGGACTCTTAAGTAACGGGGATTTATTTTTCCACTCTAATACTTACATCATTGCTGGCATTCTTAAGCTGGTTAAGCAGATAGTCAATTATATCACCACCATGATTGGCATGAATGAGACCTAGTGCATAGAGACCTCCACCTTCCTGATAGGCTGATCCTGGAGAGGTGTCCTTGGGAAGATATGTTGCCATTAACTGTAATGCTTCCTTCTCATGACCCTGTAAATTTGAGCCACCACAAAGGTGTCAGTAAAAGAAAGTTAGAGAAAAGAAGATGTAACATTTTCTATGATTATTGCTTTTTCTCCAGAGTGAAGGGGGAAGTGGGGCTCTCTCCTAAGCAACTTTATCACTCACACAAGAAGACAGCCTTTAAATGACCCAGTCACATCCTGGTTAGAAACAAATGCTGCAATTCCCACCCCCTCCTTGTTTTATAACAGTTCCCCAAATTCATCTTAGACAATGCAAATAACTTATTTCAATTCATTTTGAGAAATGTCTTAGCTAGTCTTCACAGGAAAAAGGCTTCCACTTTTTATAAAAAAAACAAACACACATTTCTTCTTTACTTTATCCTTCCCTGTATGAGGACTGACCCAATTTAACAAAATGTACCTGTCAATGAATTATAGTAAACTTTAGTTTTTTTCTTAACTCCAGGAAAATTGCTTCTGTTCTGATGCCTGCTCACAGTGATCGGTATATATTACCTTATGAATTACACCCAAACTGGCCGTGGCTGTAAATTTTGCCCAGTTAGTGGCTCTGGCTAACCATTCCAAGTTATCTCTGTAAGAAAAGGAAATTCAGCAACACTACTGAAATGAACTCCATAAAGCTTTTTATAACGCTAACGTCAAAGCATTAAAATGTTCACCTTGAACTGTTACAAATCATTTTACTTTATGGATCTCAAGTTACTGATGATTCCATTTTACCTCCTAAGTTGTTCTTAATATTTTGAGGACTTTAAAAATGCATGACATGTAATTCCACTATGAACAAAAGCAAAACTGTATCAAATTTCTAAGCTTAATGTATTTCATTCAAAAACCTATATTCATGGCAACTAATAAAGAAAATTAATTTTACCTCAAAACAAGTAGGCATATGCAATTTAAAAAATTTATAAAATAGAAAAGTAGAATTTAAAATTCAGGACTGTCAGGCAGGGAAAGTTCCCCACATCCATGTGACAATGTCAACAGAGTCTCTGTCAAAGACAATTTTAAACCAAAGTGGGAACCTACAAGCATATTTACCTAAGAAACTGGTCACTGGTAGTCCCACAGTGCATAAAAGAGTTTGCTATAACAGTTGCTGTGTGACACACAGAGTTCCTTACCGCATCCTACAAAAACAAATACAGATTTTTATTATTAGCAAAGTATTCATACAAACGCAAGCTTGCACGTGAACACACAGTAAGAGGCCCTGTTCTGTGGTGAAAACATGAATAAACTGAACTGGTATTTAACATATGAACCTTGGATATTTCTTTTATAAACATTAAATAGCTAGCTTATAAAAAACAAGCAAGTCAAACAAAGTTTTATTTGTGGTCTTAACTTGAGGTCAGTAGTAGATTTTGGGTAGGAATTTATGCAGCAGACTTTCTAATTTTTGGTTTCTGAATAGTTCGCAATTTCTCTTCAGTATCTTGCTCAAGGTCTCCAAAGTACTGGGGTAACCTGAGGAGCAATGCTGCACCTCTTCTGGCACTGTAACTCTGGCAAGCACCAAAGTTATTTTGTTCATTTTTATTTACTTATTTATTTTTGCGGTACACGGGCCTCTCATTGTTGTGGCCTCTCCTGTTGCGGAGCATAGGCTCTGGACGTGCAGGCTCAGCAGCCATGGCTCACGGGCCTAGCTGCTCCGCGGCATGTGGGATCTTCCCGAACCAGGGCATGAACCCGTGTCCCCTGCATCGGCAGGCGGACTCTCAACCACTGCGCCACCAGGGAAGCCCCTATTTTGTTTATTTTTAATGAGGCTGCGTTATAAAGAAAAACATCAGAAAACTGTCATAAATGCAAATTATATTATTCTTTTTGCCATCTGTAAAAATTATTTTGAAAGTCTGGAGAAGCATGATTACATATGCCTCAATCAAACAACTGTTTAGTAATGGAATAGTATATGACAATAAAAAATGAATAAATGACTTTGGGAAAGGATACTGGGTAAATAACACAGGCAAGGCAGGAAGATCTTTTTGTACTATGTATCTTTTTATATTAAAACATTTTTTGAACCAGATGAATAGATTATCTGTTCAAAAATTAATATTAATAATTGTTAGGATCAATATCTCAACAAAGGTTACAATATCAAGGTAAGAACCCCTATTCTCAAGGAGTTTGCAGTTCAGTGGGAAAAACAAACACACAAATAACCTGTATTAATGTTCTGATTGTGGTATTTGTCCAAATGCCCCATGTATACATTCAAATAAAAGCTAACTTAAAAAAAAAAGCCACTAAACTTCCCAATGAGAGACTAGCACAAAAAACAGGAGCTCAATCAATATTAATTCCTTTTCTTCTTCAACAAGATCAAGCATTTCTCCCATTATTTTTTTTTAAATACTTATTTCCTTGATCAGGAATAAAATGCAACAAATTATTCAATAACAAATATAAGTACTTATTCAACAAAGAAATAAATATAAGAAAAAGGCCTCCATTACAGATGAATTTCCTACCTTTGTGTTTTTTAGAATCATGAGATCTGTGTTATTGTTTCGTATTAAAAACTGCAGATGTAACTCAATAGCCATTTCACCACTTAGAATTTTAATCATTTTCAAAGTCTGATCCTTGGGCTCTGGACTCTGCTGAACAAACAAGAATGAAAATTATTGTATTACTGAAATCCAGTAAGCTAACTTTATTTTAACAGCACTAAACCAGTGAAATTCAGTCATACACACAACAAAACCCATATTTTAACAGCAGGATCTAGCAAACTCATGTATCATTTATTTGAGAGAAAGTAATTTATTTCTTTATTAGATGCCATTGAGATATGATACCAGCTTGATGGAAGAATGCAATTCATTCCAAACTCACTTCCAATATAAAATATTTTAATATTAAAAAAAACTGTAAAAGAGTAACTAATTACTGGTGATATGCAAGGAGAATTACTTTATACACAACCAACTTATAGTTTAGGTGAGAAACTCCCTCCTCCAAATTGAGAAAAAGCACCTTTAACCAACACATATATATGATCTCATGAACTACCAAGCCATCAACACAACTCTCCAACCATGTGAAGAATACAAATACTAAACAAGTATTTGTATTCTGGACAGAGTTCATTCTTTGATAAGGATCTAAGGGTTTGATTTCTTCTAAGTCAAGTGCTTTCTGGGATTGATCTTTTTTCTTTTTTGGCTGTGCTGTGTGGCTTGTGGGATCTTAGTTCCCTGACCAAGGATTGAACCCAGGCCCTGTCAGCAGTGAAAGCGCCGAGTCCTAACCACTGGACCACCGGACCACCAGGGAATTCCCTGGGATGAATCTTTAAAATTTTACTTTTTATAGAAAATCCATTTTTATAAAATAACTTTGGTATCAAACTTAATAATAAACCTCCATAAAAGCAGGTACGAAACACTTTTAAATAATTTACAATATAGTGTGGAAATACATGTTTAAATGGCAACCTCAACTTCAAAAAGCACACTTACCACTTCTGGTGTCTTTCCTACAAGTACACTACTTGTCTTTTCTTCTGTTTCCATTGAGTCACTAAAAGGAAGAGAACCAATAGTTACTAATGTGATAAATCTTTTCTGAATAGTATGTGTGGGTGGCTTTTTTTTTTCCTTTTAATCAAACTGAAGGTCTGAACCATGTCCAAATTAAATATTTTGCAAGGAAAAAACAGTTAATTACTTCTTAAGTACTGCCATTAGGAAACGAAAAAGATTGTAAAATAAGATGGAGGCAACCCAGTTACTGGATTTCCACCAAATAAATTCATAAAAACACGCAAAGCAACTAACTAGGTTAGCAAAATATATGGACAACAAAACCAGGTGACAAAGTATCTCCCAGATTCCCAAAACACGGTCAGGTGAAGATACACCACCACGAGCCACAAAGACCAGTCTGAAGCAAAGCAGCTGGAGCCTCAACAACTCTTAAACGAACCAGCCGACACCCCCTTCTAGGTCAAAGCACTACACTGAGGAGAAAATGCTGGGCACAGAATCCAAATTAAGGCGGCAGAAATGAGGGAAAAAGAAGGCTGAAATAAAAGTGAGAAAGGAAACAGAGCCAGGAGATCTCAGAACATAAAGACACCATTTTGTTTAAAACTCCACAAACACAATAAAAGAGGAAATTCTAGAGAACAGGGAAATTAGGAAAACTATCCTAAATCAAGCCTCCTTTGTAAATATTTAGGAAAACTAATTTCAGTAAAGATAAACCACAGAAAAGGATCAAAGTAAAATCCCATTCACTATTATAAGAAAAAATTATTTGAAAAGAGGTCAAAGATATGAAGAAAACTTTTACAGATATAAAAGAATATTATATATCAGAAATGAAATAATATAACTAGGGAAAAACTGGGAATGGAAGAAGAAGGATAATTACTTCAGAAATTAAGATCAACTCAGAAAGAACATGAAAGCAAATAAACACAAGAACAGGAGAGGGTAAGGAGAAAGACAATTTTAAAATCAAAAAGAAAGAAATTAAATGCTATTACCCCACGATTAGGAACAAAGGAAGAATGTTTGGATTTCCTGACCAATGCGGAAAAAAATAAGGGGGGAAAAGATATGAAAGTTATAAAGGAAGAAGTAAAATTGTCTCTGTTCACAGATGACATGATTCCTATGTAGAAAATTCTATAAAGGGATCTATAAAAAAAATTTACTAGACCTAATAAGTGACTTAAGCAAGGTTGTGGGATTCAACATTAACACAGAAAAATCAACTGTAATTCTATATATTAGCAACAAACAATTGGAAATTGAAATTTAAACGTACCACTTACAGCAGCATTAAAAGACCTAATATACTTAGGAATAAATTTAAGGGAAAATGTACAAAACTCCTGTACTAAAATCTACAAAAACACTATTGAGAGAAATGAAAGAAAGCCTAAATAAATGAAGATTACAAGATTACTGACTTACAGTAATTTTTATTAGTTCTAATAAAAGTGTTAAAAAAGCTGAGAATGGGGACTTCCCTAGTGGTCCAGTGGTTAAGAATCCACCTGCCAATGCAGGGGACACAGGTTCAAGCCCTGGTCCGGGAAGATCCCACATGCTGTGGAGCAACTAAGGCCGTGTGCCACAACTACTGAGCATGTGCTCTAGAGCCTGTGAGCCACAACTACTGAGCCCACGCACCTAGAGCCCGTGCTCCGCAACAAGAGGAGGCACCGCAGTGAGAAGCCCCCGCTGGCTGCAACTAGGGAAAGCCCGGGCACAGCAACAAAGACCCAACACAACCAAAAATAATAAAAATAAAAAAAAAATAAAAAATAAAAAGCTGAGAATGTTTCTAACTGTACAAATATGTAACCCAAATGCCTAAAATCTAGCCCAACCTACCCCACCTGAGTTTTTTTTTTTTAATTTATTTATTTTATTTTTGACTGCGTTGCGTCTTTGTTGCTGTGTGTGGGCTTCCTCTAGCTGCGGCGGGCGGGGGCCACTCCTTGCTGTGGTGCACGGGCTTCTCACTGCGGTGGCCTCTCCCGTTGTGGAGCAGGGGCTGTAGGCGCAACGGGCTTCAGTAGTTGTGGCTCGCGGGCTCTAGAGAGCAGGCTCAGTAGTTGTGGCAGACAAGCTCAGTTGCTCCGCGGCATGCGGGATCTTCCCAGACCAGGGCTCATACCCATGTTCCCTACATTGGGAGGCAGATTCCTAACCACTGCGCCACCAGGGAAGCCCTATCTGAGATTTTTAATTTACCTGATTAAATAGCACACATGCTGTCTGGCAAGCACCCTCCCCATCAGACAACCACTTCCATTTCTTTCCATAAGGGTCCATTTCGTTGGTTTTCCTTAATGTATGCAGCAGAGTGCAAAACAGAGCAACAGCTTTAGTAAGAGGCTAATCTATGAAAGCTAATGGTGAAATTTATTCTTAGATTATGTTGTCTATAAATATCTATTCCCAAAATGAAATATTGTTGAATTAGTTCTGATACAGAAAAAGATACTTATACCTGTCTTTCTCTGATCCTGGAACAGTACCCGTATTGGTGGATCCAGGCACAGAAGCAATAGGGGTGCCAACAGTTCGAAGATTCTGGATTACAGATGACAAAAACTGCTGGCTAGCGCTTTCATACAAATCAAAACAAATCTGATAAGCCATCAGGAGGTTGTCTTCCTTTACCAGTTTTTCTAAGATATCACTCACAGCCTGAGGATCATCTAAGAAAATTAAGCACTGAAATGCAGATAAAGAACAATTACATAATAATTGAAAACTTTGTCTACAAGATACTTAGAGAGTGATAGTCAACAAATATAAGTAAAGGCAAACTGGGGCAGACTGACTATCTAGTCTAGCATTCTATTTCTGATCCTGGCACCAAAGTTTTCCTGAAAATGGAATCTGCCTTCCATAAGAAAATCCATACAACTTATATTCACAGCTCCTAACACTGTGCCTGGCAATCAGCAATATTCAATAACCGGTTGGTGAGTGAATCTTGGCTTCTTTAAATCTTATCCATAAATCGCTATCAAGTGCTCTGTAACTTATTTTCTGCTTTACCATAAATTGTAGGAGTCGTTCATTCATTTAACACATTGTATTGTGCTGGGCCAGGACAAGAGGCACATTTTAAAATGACCATTTTGAAGTATTTCTCTTACTACTCTTAGGATTTGCCACATGTTTTAACAAAAACCACCCAATAAATTTAGGATTTTTCTCTTAAGAATTCAATTTAAATTTTCTTGTTCCCTTAAGCAGCAAATAACTCAATTTCAAAATGAACACATTAACCAAAGTTATTATAAATTAAGAATAGGAAATTATGGAAACAAATTAAATGACCAATACCAGGAGACTGGTTAAGTAAGGCAAAGTATATCCACTGAATGACTACTGCACAATCAAGAAAGAGTTTGTACAAGAATTTGTGAAATGTCAAAACATGAAAAAATGTTAAATTGAAGGAAATATATAATTGATACTGTTTGCTTCCAGGGAAGGGAAATTGGGAGCCAAAGGAAAGAAGTGTCAAGAAGACTTTTTACTGTATATCCTTTGATTCTTCACAAATTTTGAATCATGTGAATGTAATATTATCTGTTCAAAAATGTATTTTAAAAATGTAAAATAAATTTTAAAAAATTTTACAGGGACAAGGAATAAAATAGCTAAAAGAAATAAAATTACTTCTGAGGAATAAAACTGAAATACACAGAGGAAGAAGGCAAAGGACTACCGTTTTTCATGTAAGTTTTTAAAAACTATTTTTTAAACTATTAAAAACTATTTAGAAGCAAACAAAACTCCAAAAACCTCTACAGAGAAAAGTGAAAGGAAATATACTGTTAGGTGGACTTCGGGTGATATAAAGGTGGATATTTTTCTTCTAGCTTTTTCTGTGTTTCACACTTGGTTTAAAAAGCATCAAAAACTATATATAAAATAGATAAGCAACAAGGATTTACTGTACAGCACAGAGAACTATATTCAGTATCTTGTAATAACCTATAACGGAAAATAATTTGGAAAAAAAAAAAACCTGAATCACTTTGCTGTACATCTAAAACTAACATAACACTGCAAATCAACTTTACTCAATTTTAAAAAAAAGCATTGAAAAAAAGGATGTATTAATCTATATTTTAAATATGTATAGAGGATAGAAACACATATTGAGAACACATTATAATGAAAATATAACAAACCAAATGCGTGATAAAATGCTGCGCTCTAAGCAGAATACAAAAATTTGTCAATAAAACACAATCTAGCCATTGAAAAG
This sequence comes from Monodon monoceros, assembly GCF_005190385.1. Classification (NCBI taxonomy): domain Eukaryota; kingdom Metazoa; phylum Chordata; class Mammalia; order Artiodactyla; family Monodontidae; genus Monodon; species Monodon monoceros. The sequence goes on from NW_021703772.1 coordinate 8,705,498, forward strand.
AATGAGGTAGCTCCACATGTGCTAGTAGGTGGAGGAAAAACATTTATGAATCTTTTAATTGGGAAAAGGCCAATGGAAAGGGAAAGATACACTTTTCATTTTATATATTTTCTATACTGTCTTAATTTTTTTTAAAGTGTGCAAGCAAGTCCATACAATAAAAGAGATAAAGAAAATATACCCAAAGGTCTTGGCTGGTGTTCGGGGAATGAAACCAAAGATAATTTTTATAGCTGAAATTCTTTTTAGAAATGACATAACATAGGTACCGTTTTTATCTTTTCTTCTACCTTTTTTTTTTAATCTCATTTTCAAAAATTTCCTTAAATGCCTGGATTATTTTCAAAGTGAAAAAAAGAATACATAGAAATAACATATTATAACAGTTTTTTAGTTTTGAGAGATTCAGTTTCTTATCAGTAAAATGGAATATAAACGCATAAAGTATCTTCACAAGGCTGTTGTAAAGATCAACTGAGATACATGTATGAAATTATAGTGATGTGATGCTATATAATATAATGTAGTGAGGCATGGCTCAGCAGTACAGTGTAAAGTAATGCAATGTTATTACCTGACAGACATTGATGAAATCAGGTTTCTCCAAGTTCATGTAGATTTTAACTAGAACTCTCAGTACTTTATTCCGAAACTGTTTATTCTGCATTAAAGACATGCAGAGCTTGAGGCTATAAGCCAGCATTCCTGGGACATCATTCTGAAAGAGATAATTTGAAGAGATATGATTATCTGGTTACTGAAGCATGTTTATTTAGAAATCAAATTATTTTAATCGATATTCTTTAGTCATTCTAGGCAGCTAAAGATTTGCTACCTAAACAATAAAACTTAAAATTTTTAACCATTTTAGATGAAAATCTTAAAAGAAAATTACCTATTTCCCTGTCTTCATGAAAAAAAATAGGTTGAAAACAATTAAATATTTAGTGATCATCCAGGATCATGACTATATGACCATAGTATACTATAACTGTGGTGGTGCTGTTAAGTATTATAAAAAGATCTATACAGCTGTACATATACCAAGTGGCTATGCTTTTCAATTGTGTCTGCCTCTAGTCTTGCTAATCCTCATGACTTACCGCCTATACTCACTGGCCAGGAACACAATGTGATAGAACTATTCTCCAGCTCTGAGTGACTCAAGCTTTGAGTGCTGTCACATCTAGCTGGTGCTCTCCTGAGGAAATTTTGACTCCAGATTATTTATTTATTTATTTATTTTATAAATTTTTTAAAAAATTTTATTTATTTATTTTTGGCTGCGTTGGGTCTTCACTGTTGCGCTCAGGCTTTCTCTAGTTGTGGCGAGTGGGGGCTATTCTTCGTTGCGGCACACGGGCTTCTCACTGCAGTGCCTTCTCTTGTTGCGGAGCACAGGCTCTAGGTGCATGGGCTTCAGTAGTTGTGGCGCACAACTACTGTGGCTTAGTGCTCCGCGGCATGTGGGATCTTCCCGGACGAGGGCTCAAACCCATGTCCCCAGCATTGGGAGGCGGATTCTTAACCACTGTGCCAGCAGGGAAGCCCCTCCAGATTATTTATGTTTACCTTGTGGTTCTTCAAAGCATACCCAATATTTGAGATACTAACTTAAAAAAGTCCTTCAACATAAATAAGCATACCCAATATTTGAGATACTAACCTATAAAAGTCCTTCAGCATGAATAAGCATGCTGAAGAGCTACAAGTGTACTTCTCAAAAAGCGAGTTGAGAAATTAAAAATTCACAAAATTCACTAATTCGAAAAGATATACACACCCCAATAGCAGTGTTATTTACAACAGCCAAGATATGGAAGCAACTTAAGTGTCCATCAACAGATGAGTGGATAAAGATGTGGGGTGTCACACACACACAAATGTATATACACAATGGAATACTACTCAGCCACAAAAAAGAATGAAATTTTGCCATTTGCAGCAACATGGATGGACTTGGAGGGCATTATGCTAAGTGAAATAAGTCAGACAGAGAAAGACAAATACTGCATGATATCATTTATATGTGGAATCTGAAAAATACAACAAACTAGTGAATAAAACAAAAAATAAAAGCAGACTCACAGATAGAACAAACTAGTAGTTATCAGTGGGGACAGGGAAGGGGGAAGGGCAATATAGGAGTAGGGGATAAAAAAGGGTTATTATAGGATTATATGAAATCATGTGCGTGAAACTTTCGAAAACTGTAAAGCACTATAAAATTTAAAGATAGCTTTGTTCAATGATTAAAAAAATATTTTTTTAAAAAAGCAAGTTGTGACCTATCGGCGTATACATTATGAAATCAACTTAATGGGACTAGCATTTTTAAAAAAATGAAATACAATTTTAAAATATCAGGATTACATCGTAAGTAGAAAAAGTAGGTATTATTTCATCCTAAGTTACATCTATATGTACATGTGCACTGGGATGTAAAGTAAGACGCATTTCTTACTCTGCTTTATTCTTTTTTAAAAAATTTATCACCCCTTTACCTTATAGGGAATAAGGCTTCACTGCCTATTCCCCCAGTGGATTATTCCATTTGGGCAGGAACTTTGTTGGTCTTGTTTGCCACTGTATCTCCAATGTCTAGAACAGTGTCTGACACATAATATGCACTCCAAAAATATTTGTTGAATGAATAAAAACAAATATTTCGGTTCTATTCACCTGAAGACAAGGAGAAACTACAACTGCACAAAAATCAAACAGAGCAAAATAAGGGCCGTTCTATGACACTGGGTCATTCATTCATTTACTCATTTAAACTAATCTTACCACTGCTGCTAAACACTGCCTTAGGCTTTGGGGACCCAGTGGTGAAAGTGCCTATCCTTAAGGAGGTTATAATCTGGTGGACCTAGCTGGACCTAAGGGTTGAGGAGGGTATGGCTGGCAGGGATTGACAGAAGGATCTGTAAACAAATGACAGTTGAGCTGAACTGTGAATCTTGAACAGGAACACAGCAGGTAAAGAAAGAAAGGGAAAAGGATGTTTTTGGCAGGGGCAATACTTTTGGCAAAGGGAATGGGGTATGGTACATCTAGCAGAAGAGACAAGGTCAAAATGGCTGGAGTGCAAAGAGCTAGCTTGTGGAAAAGGATAGGTAGTGAGGCAGGCAAAGTGGGCATGCAGATCAATGTCCATTTAACTCAGTCTTGCACCTCTCTGACCACTTTGGTTGGTGACTTGCAACTGTCGTAATTATTGCAAAACACCCCCAAACCAGGAATGTAGCTTACAGTTTTAACCATGATAAATGCATTACAATAGTAGTTTACCAATACAGTCTTCTTAAAAAGGGCAGGGTAATTAAGACAACTTCCCCATGCAAGATCTCAAAGGAATAAATGTGGTAAGATAAAAGCAACTATCTGACAAACACAGAACACAGCCAAGGTTCATTTATAAACATAAATATAAAATACATATATTTTATAAATATAAAAATAAAATTTTTCCCAAAAGAGCACCTTATTATATCTAAGTTAGATTTTCTTTTCACTATCCATGCAATTTTCAGTTTTAATTATTTGCTCTGCTGATTCTTCATCAATAGCAACCTCTAAAATCCCATCATCTACCTACCGACTCAAGTATAGTCTTCTCAAAGACGTCCAGTCTTCGTGTCTCCAGAGCAATGCCGATAGCTTGCTTATACTTGTGATCATCTAGACATCGTTGAAACATTTTATTCACAATGCCTTCCAATCTCTGGTCAATTGGTTTTTTTTCTCCTTCAGGCAAATCTGCATTTTCCACACACTGTTTGGTGTAGTGATCAATGCACTTTGCTATAGAGAAAATAAAATAACTCTGATCAGCTGGTAAATTGGGCTATACTACTAGAAAGGACAATGCCTACATTCATAATCATAAAAATAACTTATGGGATGACTATGGAGTAATGAGCAAATTTCAAATTTTTTAAATGCTGTAAGTTATACCTTCAAATTAATATTGTTCCGTTCGTAACAGTTACATTGCAGGGCTACACACTAATTCCAGTAAGCTGACATTATTTAAAACATTTCTAGGACTTCCCTTGTGGCACAGTGGTTAAGAATCCGCCTGCCAACGCAGGGGACACGGGTTCGAGCCCTGGTCCGGGAAGATCCCACATGCCACGGAGCCAATAAGCCCGTGCACCGCAACTACTGAGCCTGCGCACCTAGAGCCTGTGCTCTGCAACAAGAGAAGCCACTGCAAGGAGAAGCCCGCGCACGGCAACGAAGACCCAATGCAGCCACAAAATAAATAATTTTTTAAAAAAATTTCTCTTTTTACTGTTTATTATTCAAAACTATGTTATTCAACTTGACTAAGCTGCTTATTCTACAGAGTTGGCTACAAACAGCTGCTGTTTTCACTCTCAAACACTTGCCATGATTGAGGATATTAACAAAAACCCTATTGTAGCAATTATCACATGGCTATAAATTACACTTCTTCAGATTAATGAAACCATCAGACCCTTGATAGTAGAGAGTCTGTCTATGACCTGAAATGTGCCACAGGTTCTAAAGGCAATCCCAAGAAGATTTCCAAAAACCTTTCCGGCAATCAGCTAAAATATTCACTGTCTCAATGTGAGGTAGGTTGAACCTATTCACACATACTTCCCCTCTCCCCCAAACAGGGAGTCTGAAAATTCATGCAGTGGTGCATGTGCATAATTTGGCTTTCCCATTTCACAGTGATTTGGGTGAATGGGGAGGATGAGGCAACATACTGAAGGGTATCATGTTTACAACTTACACTACTTTACAATCATAACTTAAACTTTTTAGGAGCAACCAAGAAAGGAAATTTCCCTAAACCTTCTTCCACCTTCTTAAGGAAAACAGCCACTCAAGCTGAATGACATATATAATAGTTATCCTCTCTATAACTCACTGGCCTGTCACCCTCCCTTTCAAAGAGAAAGGTACAAGGAAAAGATTAATTAGTTGCAAACTATAGCCCCAGGAAACAGAAACGATTTGAACTAGGATAAAGAACTGCTGGTCTACTAGATGGCCCATGTTAATGGGTCTATATTTTGGGGGAAGCAGAGGACTTTTATAAATTGGAATATACCACATTCAGGGTCCATCCAGGTAGGATTAGGCAGGTTCAGGTACAGTTAGTAAGAACTAAGTGGCACTCACAAGCAGACCTTAAACAAGTTTGGTTGCAGAAAATCTTCACCAGACCCTAATATGAGCTTTTTGAACCAAATGCAGTTGTGAGGAAACATTCCCCTACCTCATCAGAAAGGAATCTCAGATTTATAACATTTGGGGAGCTTTCCTTAGTTAATAACTGAGGAAGAAAAATGTTACCTCCCAGGTTTCAAATGAGACCTGTGCTCTCACTTACCAGGTTTATGTCATAACTGTACTCCAGAACCGAGCCTCATTCCTAGCTGAAGTCTTATTACAATCGGGAGAAGATTGAAAATTCTAGCCTTGAATTTTCTGAGTGTACTGTTTATGACATTCATTAAGAGCCTAGGAAGGCTTTCCTAAATTCTACTTTATATATTCTCTCACAAATCTCACTGACATTTAAAAAAATCCATTCTAATAGTCCCAAGAAAACTAGAAGGGTGAACCCCATTTCCACACAAAGAAAAGCAAACAGAACTGGTCTACCAGTCAACAATCACCTTCTACAAGCTAAGACTAAGATGATACATAGGAAGGCATCTACCACCTCATAGCCTCTTATAGACCAGCTGTCCTGATTAAAAGCATCATTTGTAAAATGTTAACATTGCAAGCACTTGCAGATCACCACTGGAAAAAATTATCAACATTCATCAAAAAAAAATCCTTCAAATAAGAGAGAAGAGATAAATGCACTTAACTCACCATTTCTAACTTAATGTAGGGAAAGTGCTCTGGTTTCAAATGATACGGTCTATTCTTTAAAATCATCTGTTCTTCCCACAGGATTCACAGATGAAAACTCCAATTCAGTGAGTTCCCAACAACAATAAACTTACTTGCAACATTCTCACACCATCATGGCAAAAAAGTTTTAAATGTGAACACAAAATCTTACTTCAAACTTCAGGGACATTTGAAAAGTACCTCTCTGGACTGCCTTGTGCAGCATTTCCCAATTTCTGAAAGAGAATACCAATTTTCTCCTTTTAAGGGTTCAGGTGAATAATGCAGATCTCCTCTTAATCAGTAATTCAAAAAACTATACTATACACACTTGACAGAGAACACACTCTTGGGCTCTCTGTAACTATGATCTAAAGCTTGACAGTCAAAAAGACACGTCTGAAGGGTATGCAATCCCTTCTTTCATCTATTAGCACAGGAGTTTTCAAACATTTTTAAAGCTACAAAAGCTTTGAACGAACTCTTACAGAGCTGGTTCAACTTACAAGACAGAGAATCCCAAACCTTACCTGTGTGCTACCCTCTCACTTCAAAAATACAGAAGCAAATAAAAAAACAATGGCTACTAGTAGAAACAGTATGGATTTCGTAGTGAGGAAGCCTGGGTTTTAAATTCTGACCCTCCTATTTAATAGCCATGTGCCTTTATCATCTTGAAACCCAAGTTTTCTCATCTGTAAAACAAGGCTAGCTCCTTCTTCACAGGGCAACTGTGGAATAAACTATGCTATGAAGAACGACCAGTACAGTGCCTAGTACAATGGAAACACTCAATAATGGTTTCCTGTGTTAGAAACAACTCTATAAATTACTATCATTTAATTTCTGTTATTCACAATAATCTGATTTAATTTTTTCATATAACAGTATGCTCACCGGAAAAGAGATAAACATAATCACTGAGATAACTATCTTTGTGTTAAGTTGGCTGCTTCTGAATAATTTCTTAGATTCATTCTTAAAATATTTTGTGAGTAGAGTGTCTTTATTATTACTGTTATTCATGTTATTGTTCATTACGACAAAAAATAAAGCACAGAATTCTAAGACAGATCTAAAAACTCAGGCTGCATAAAATTACTGTAGAAAGATTATGAACTTTCAATTAAAATGAAATGTGGCAACCTCAAAAATTCAGGGAAAAAAATGCTATATGTACTAGAGCAAGAAAGAAGCCAACAAGATAAAGCCTTACTAGATGGAAGATAATTACCTATAATAGTCTCCACATATTCAGAGTTATCATTGACATTGAAGAGGTCACCTGCTCCAAGTGCATAATTCAGAGACTCCTCAAAAGCCCCCAGGTGATAAAATACTTTAGATGCCACTAAGGCTGCAAACTGCCGACTCCGGAAACCTTCATCTTCATACAAAACTTCTCTGAAAGAAATTAGGAAGTATAGGCCTAGTTCAAACTGTGGTTCTCCTTAAAAATTCCAAATCTAAATACTCAAGCCACAATTTAGTGGCAGCAAATCTCTAAATGAATTAATAAGCCACAAGACCCACATCCACAGATAATTAAGGTTGATCTACTTTATTCCAATTTATAGAAATAAAGTAAATTCTTACATTTTGTCTACAGACTCAGAAATTTCTGCCCAGAAGTCATTGACCACTGCATTCAATTTGTGTAGTGCAAATTCCTGTAGAAGATAAAACCAAAATTCGATTTTGAGACAGACTTACCATTATACTTCCTTAAAAAAAAGTTTCCAACAAATCAGTGGCCAAATTCTAAGTCATATTTACTAAATGACAAATACAAAAGTTTACCAACTGACTTTCCATTGGGCTTACATACTTCCTTTCTGTTTTCAATCATAAAACATAATGTCATTCCTTATCATACTGAACATTTTTCTTCTTTGACAGTATGTGTAAGATTGACTCTAGGCTGCTGGTTTGGATATAAATGAATTCAGGTGCCTAGAGCCAACTGAAGTATATTCCAAATTTTTGTCATATGAAAATAGTTTTAAAATATGTGATACAGAAGTAACTTTTTGTGATTGCCGTTGATAAGAAAACTGGTGTGTGTGTGTGTGTGTGGTTTCCAGGTGCCACACTGAGATTTATTTGCCTCAGCTTTGTTAAACTCTAGGGAAAACCACTGCTGTTGCCAAAATACTGTCCTGTCCTCTGGGGCTAGATTTCAGTGACTAGGTATAGACTAAGTAGGACGGCTATTTTAAATGGTGGAAGATATATAGTTATCAGTAAATTCAAAGAGCTTCAAAGTACTCACATTAAGCCCAGTTAATTTTTCTTCAACTCATACCTTAAGCTGTGGTTCTTCTTCATCCAGAAGAGAAATTATTCCAGCTATAAGACAAAAGGTATATGATTATGAAATATATATCCTAAGATAAACTAATGCTTAGTCAAAAATATATCAGAGTTGGAAAAAAAGTATTTTTTGAGGGGTGACTTCACTAGAGGAATCATTATTTTTCTTTAAAACTGAAAAGGTTTATATTTCAAATTTTAAGAATTAACTATGTTATCAAACCCTCATAATACCATATATATCACATTATTTGCCTAATTCAACAGTTTTCAAAGCATGGTTCCTGGATCAATTAGCATTAGCATTACCTGGGAACTTGTTAAAAATAAAAATTCTTGGCCGCATCACAGATCTACTGAATTAAAAATTGTGGGGATAGGGTCCAGTAATGGAGCCATAAGCCTTCCTTGTCATACTGATATTCATTACAGTTTGACAATCACTGGCCTAATTTACTGACCAAAATGAGAAACTTTCCTACACAATTTTAGAATAAAATTATTCACACAAAATAAACCAAGAGTTATAAAATTATTTACAAAAGCAGGAGTATTTAGTCATCAACTCACAGAATAAAATAATTCGATTATTTCAAGATGCCTATATTAAGGCACCTCTGTTGTAATCGCAAGTAGCCTAGAAGGTTTTGCTAAATGATGAGCAATCTCACTTGTTCTGACTTCAATTACTGAAGCACAGCATTCCCCATGTGACCCTGAGGTGATTAGCACTAACACTGGGGAGTAAAGGAAATAACTGTCCTCTCCAAAAAAATGCACCCTGAAATACAGTCATGTATCAAAGGGATTATTAGAAAAAAAGACGTGGGAAATTACCGTCCTTGGACCATGAAGGAAACTAAACTGTCTCTCAGATATGTTTTCCATGTAGGTCTTAAAATCATTCCGGAACACTGAGTTGGAACACTGAGTTGAAACTGTGAGCTGATACAAAGTGTCAAGGCAACTTTCCTTAGGAGATGTAGCCATTTCTAACTGGTAAGTGTAGGTCTGCCAAATAGCTTCAAAATTTAGCAAACGAAACTATGCCATGGTTCTAGCTAGGGCATACTACTGTTCAAAAGCATTAAAGCAGATGAAAGGAACTTCTTGGTACTCTAGGTTGGTATAACAAACCCAGAACAGAGAGGTTGAATTGACAGCATGAAGAGAAGACAGATTAAAGAATGCAATCAGGGGAGGGGAGGGGGATTGTGAACTAGTGACATGGAAGAGCTGATAGACAAGAGTACCTTAAATGTGGAACAGATCATAAATGGCAGAATACTTTATCAAAACACTAAAAATGCTACCCATTCCCTTATCATCAATCAACAGTATGTCTGCACTGCTTTTACCAAAAGAGGTGATGGATTTCTGTATACTCTCCTGTTTGGTTTCACTTATGACTAATGTGTTATATGGTTGTCCTGGCTTAGAAATGCAGCCGTTGTCCGTGGAACACAACTAAATCAAATACCTACACTTCATACACAAATATTTCTCATCTTAAAAACAACAGAACTCACCTTTAGATGCGGGACGAGGCGCACCTGGGGAATGGGGAATGTTTCAGGATGCTAAAAAGTTTCTTATGCCATAATATGAAGTCAGCAGATATTACCTAAAGTTGCTGTATCAATTTATAGCATTATTTTAAATAGCATATTATTTATAAAGGTATGCTCCAGAAGACACAGCTTAAAAGTTGAAAACAGTTGCCTCAATGAATAAGGGAAAAGAGGAGGGAGACTATTGTTTGAAAGCTTTTACGCATAATTTTCCTTCATTATGTTAAAAAAAAATTCATTCTCACGTCTCCCTCCAGTAACCACCTATCTCTATCTCTCCGCTCCCTTTCACAGCCAAACCTCTTGGAAAAACTTAACAGTACATGTTGACCTCTTATTCACCACTGTGTTCTTAGTGCCCTGCAAGTGCCTAGGCAATAAATGAACAAATAAACTGACTAATCCAAACTAGTACCTGTTAGGTTCTGTTTAGCACCCGGGACAGATCCTAGCCCATAGAGAGCCAAAGGACAGGAAACCAGGTGACAAAAGGTTTGGAGCAGAAGCTGATAAGTAATCCAGTAAACGTAACCAATGACAGTAACGAATACACACTATGCTATCACCACCGAGTCTCAGAGTAAGACCTCAAAAATCATTAGGTTTAAATTCTATTAAATCCCCACCAAGTGTTGTTTCAGCCTCTACTTAAAATACTCTGGTGACTGATTTATTGATTTGATTAGCTAACTGATTTCTTCATTCGAGAAATACTTCTGAACTTCTGTCATCTGCTTGGCAGTTGTTCTAAGAATTATGAAAAGTCTCCCGCCCAAAATTCTACCACAGAGAGAAAAACAGTAGTCAGGCAAGTAAACAGAGTAATTACAGGACTGTAATGAAGAGAGGGGACAGCTGAGGGGGAGAGATGCAGCATGTTTTAATAGAATGATCAGGAGAGACTAACATTTGAGCGGAAACTAAGGATTGAGAAGCTAAGGGAAAACTTGAGGAAGAGGAGTTTAGTAAGGGGGAAAAGAATGTGACAGGGCCTGAGATAGGAGAGAAACTGACATATTCAAGGAACAGAAAGGCCAGTATGATTAGGGTATAGTGAGGAAAAAAGTAGTACAAGACAAGCCAGGAATCAGATCATGTAGGCCTATAAGCCTGGATTTTATTATAAGCACAATGGAAACCACTGAAAGATTTTAACCAGAAAAATAATATTATGTGATTAAGGTTTAAAAAAGAATACTCTGACTACAACACGAAGAATGGACTATACGGAGGCAATTGTTGGAAAAACAAAACCTTAAGGCTGTCAAAGCAAGGCAGGCAAGAGATGAAGGTAGTGTGGGCTAAGTAGAGGGATCTGAAAAAGTTAGGCCTACGTTTACAAGCAGCAAGGAATTTAGTGCTCATTTTCTCTTTAGAGAACTCCGACTGGATGGAAAAGCTTTTCCTTACATTGAACTAAAATTCATCTCCCAATCATTTGTAACCACTGGAGACAAAACTCTAATCCCACGTACACGTGACAGCTCTTCAAGTCTTTAAAAAGAACTATTATGTCTCCCAGGGTCTCCACCAATTTCTTTAAGTAATCCTTATAAACACATGGTTTGGAGCTCCTTACAAGTTACTGTCCTCTGATTATCAGTCTGTTTATAGCAAAGCACTTGTGGGGCAAGTGTAGAGTAAAACAGGACGAGAAAAAAGTTTGTGAGCAGGCACGAAAAAAGGCACCAAGGCTGTGGACAGCTACGTGCACGTCAGTCTGCAGCCCGGGACTTAAAAATCTCTACTTGAAACCTGACTTCTACAGCTTATCCCGCTGCAAACGTCATTCCACGATCTACGCACACAACGGTTAAGTGTAGGAAACCTGCCCCAGACACCCATGAGTTCTTTCTTCGAGGCAGCATAGTTAGCATCTAGCCTCAAAACCACAGTTGGATTCTCAGTATAACGTCTGCTTTCAGGATGCTGTCTTCACAGAACACGAAAGTTCTCTGGGTGCTTTAACTAAATATCCTTAGAACAGACCCAGAAACGACCCGCCTCAAGCCTAGTTTAATTTAGATTTCCCTCTAAAGAGAAAGGTGCTAGGTCAGGTCGAGAAGTACTTAAGTAGCATGGGCTGCCTTACAGTCCGACTGCACTGGGGGACCATCCCACACTAACCACCTGCAAGGAAGGGCTGGGCTCGGACGGCCCCACATGGTCAACCGCCGAAGGAAGAGAATTAAGGAAAACCCGTCGGGGTCGGAGGAGGGCCCAGGAAGCCCCTAGTGTCCGGGCACGGGGGTGTGGCTGCGGAGAAAGAACGAGCCGGTCAACCCAGCGCGATTCCCTCGAGCCGGAGGGGGTCGCGAGGGCCCCCGGAGGGCCCGGGCCACACTGCCAGCCCCCGGCCCGGGGCGTGAGCCTCGCGCAGTGAGCAGCCGCGCAGGCCGGTGCTCCGCCGGGAGGTGCCCAGTCACCGGCCCTGACTCAGCTAAAAGCCGGCGTGGCGTCTCCTCCCTTTCGGCGCCGGCTGCGATCCCACTCACCGGCTGAAGTGATCATGGCTGCGCCCTGTACTAGCCCGCCCGCTCGCTCGCTCGCCGCCCCGGCCGCGCCGTCTATCTGTCAGCTCCCTGCCCGCTCGCTCCGCCGCGCCGCCTGGCTCCCCGGGTGACCGGTTCAGTCAGTCGCCTCTTCAGGCCACCGGCTCGCTTCTCATCCAGGACCCCGCCCGCCCCGGGGCTGCCCGCTGTCCCGCCTGCCGCCTGGCGCGAATTCTCCCCAGGCCTGTGTCTTCCGTGCCGCCACTGCCTCCCCGCCTCGCGAGGGAGGGTGCACGGAGAGCTCCAGGGTGTTCTCTAATCCTCCTCGAGGTCAGCGATCCCGCGGAATGGGAACCGTCGTCCGCACCTGGGATCAGGCTTCAGAATAGCCACCCCTAGAGAAAGGCCTCCCTCCCGCCCCTCCACCGTCCCCCGCCATTGCTGAGAAAAACGGGTTGAGGAGGGGTGCTCGCGGGGCTCGTAGCGCCACCTGCTGCTCGGGAAGTCTCCCTGCAGCGCCCACCCCGCGCCCCAGCCAAGCCTTTGGGGATCCCGGTAGGGCAAAGAACGTTTTCTTAGAAGGGTGATTTTCCATTTTTTTAAAAAAACCAGGGCCCAGCTTCCAAAGAAATCCAACATAAATGCTTTACAATCATAGCACGACGAATCCCTAAGCAAGCACTGGTTTATAATAAAGTTAAACAATGAAGGTTTTTATTTACTTTTGGAATAGTTAATACTGTACATGGTTTAAAAATCAGAAATATAAAAAGATATACAGTGAAAAGTGTTCTGAAGGAAAAACAAATTTTCCGTTCTTGTCTTACATCTGACCAGTTCCTCTCTCCCTCCGTAGCGACAGGTTCCTGTTTTTTATTGTATCTAATTTGGAATGCCTGTTGTGATAGCCATCTGCAGTCTTGTACCAGCTTTACTAAACAATTTACTTCCATAGTCAGTACTGAGAAAACCTTGACAAAGATTTGTGACAAATGGTGGCATTTTAAAGCCACTAGCCTTATCAAGCCACTCTTCAACTGGATAGTGACCTACTAAAGCTTATTTCTGAGGCCTTTCGAAACAGTGTAACCCAGTGGCACAAGCCAATGTTTTGCAGTTGAAATAAAATTTGGTTTATGACACACTTGAGCGTATGTGTGAATTCTTTTTTTTTACTCTTGTGGCCAAGTTTCGTGACATGTGAGATCTTAGTTCCCCAACCAGGGATCCAACCCGCACCCCCCTGCTTTGGAGGTATGGAATCTTAACCACTGGACCGCCAGGGAAGTCCCAGGGCATGTGTGAATTTTTTTAAAATTAGTATTCTTAGGCTATGGTTGTTAAAATATATTAAATATAATTATTAAACACTTTTCAAGAACCTGTAGCTTAGATTGAAAGACACTCACCTCGGAGGCGTGCATGAAAAAGAAACAGATTGAGTGCATAGGAGTATTATTTTACAGAGGCACTTTGGCTGATCCCTCACATAAAGATACTTGTGCGCCCCAAACTCCTAAAAGAAGCAGACACAAATGCTAACAGGTAACGGGAATGAGTGAAGCAGGCCGAGTGTAAGAAAACACCAGCTCAGCAGGATGGTGCACGGCAACTGACACTAGTGCCAGGGAAACAGTAGGGGGTGGTGGTGACTGTGACAGAATGAAGAGTGATGCCCCATCTAAAGAGAGCAATGGCTACTCAGCTCCGACAGTGTTGCAGTGCCAAATGCAGGGCTACTGTCGTGAGAGCTTCTGACTTTTCCAAGAAAAGCCAGAAATCGGAATTTTGTGTGAAATCCTCGGAATTTTACATGTTGGCAAGTTGGGTGAAATTGGGTGAAGGGGGTGGAAAGGTACAAACTTCCATTTATAGGATAAATCAGTCCTGGGGATGAATGTACAGCATGATGACTTACAGTTGTATATTGGAAAGTTGCTAAGAGAGTAAATTTTAAAAGTTCTGATCACAAGAAAAAATTGTAACTTGGTGCAGTGACGGATGTTAACTAAACTTATGGTGATAAGCAGTTCACAGCATACACATATACCAAATCATTAGGCTGTACACCTAAAACAAATACAATGTTATATGTCAATTATATCTCAAAAAAAAATGTTGGCAACTAATTCTAAATGTTTTAAAGCAGAGAGGTGGCCAGTTTGCCATCTCTGCTCTTCAAAAAGAAGACATTCTCTATGGAAGGACGATTCTGTCTCTGGCTGGGACACTGAGCTTGTAATTGCCACAGTCTCATCTGAGCCCCATGGGAGCCCTCTGAGAGGTCCCTCTCTTCTTGGACATTCTGCTGTTCCAGGCCTCTGGCTTCTCCCTCTCCATTCCATTCTGCACTCTTTAGTCAGAGCAATCTTTTTCAAAATTCAACTCTGACCACGGCCTCTGCTCCTTGAAACCCTGAGTCCCCATCTTGGGCTCTATTCTTCTGCTTTGCTCTTCCCTGTTTCTGTGCACAGGCTTCTTCTCACTCCCCGTTCTCCCTGTGGGAGTGCAATGCCTCGGATTGCTATGGACAAGGTGGTGGCCCTAAAATGTACCCCTGCAGCCCTGCCCTCTCTCCAGAGCATCAGACTCACTCACCTACCAGGCATCTCTGCTTGATGCTCCTTAATTCAACGACCTCAAAGCTGCATACATTGGGGCCCCCCCCCACCCCCGCTGCATGTATGTCTCCTGCCTTGATCCCAGTGTGATGAAGGGCAACCATCAGCTACTGAAGCAGGGCCCCCAGGGAGAGGGTGGGTAGAGGGCACCATTGACTGTTCTGTCCCCCCCACCTGGTCTGCACCAGATATGGTCCTCCCTAATCTCTCTCACACCAGCCCAGCCTCCCATCTCACTCCATCACCCACTAGTCATCTCCCCCTCTTCTTTCCTGGCCGCAACAGTTCCCAACAGCCTTGACTTCCTGCTCACCATGGCACAATTCTCCAGACCATTCTTCACAGCTAGACTGGAGCACTACCCAAAACAAGGAAGCTTGTCTCCTCCAAGCTTCTCCAGGACTTTCATCCAACCCTGCTTACCCTCCATCTTTATGTCCCACCCCTCTGCCCTGTGTGCCACACTCTGGCCATCCTGAACTGCTCCGATTCCCAAAAAGGCTGTGCGGGCATGGTACCTTGTCTCTGACCTCAGTACCTGCTCTCTGCTCTGTCTTCAAGGCCTCTCCCCCTCATCCCCAGCACCTCCTCCAGGAAGCCTTCCTTGACCACCCCACCATGTGTCCTGTTACAGCCTTTACCCACACAGCTATAATCATGTCTTCTTGCCTATGTCCCAACTGGACAAGGAACTACTCAAGGGCACAGCCACATCTTACTCATCTCTGTGTCCCCTAGAGTAACTAGTACAGGGTCAGGCACATAGTTGGTGCTCAATAAATATTTGTTGGATGAATGGATCAACACAGGGTCAGTTAGTTATTGGCACAAGGCTAGAACTCAGACCAGTGTCTCAGAAACCCCTGCCCTCTCCAAGACTCTAAAATGTGCTCTTTTTAGAGGACACTTAGGACACAGTAAAACCACAGAAAGAATTCTTACCCAGTGCTCTGTTCATAAACAACTACCTCCCTCCAAATACAGGAATAACACAAAAGATCTCAAAACCCAAACGAGGCCAGCTGTGGGCTCACACGGTTACGGGCTAGGCGGGGACCTCTGTCAGGGTGACGGGAGGAAACCGTGACCCTGATTTTTCTTTGCGGATGTGCCCACCTTGAGCAGGATTCAGTCCGAAGCTTCGCCGAAGCACCTCCCTGGCCCGCGCGGCGCCCTCTAGTGGTCACAGAGTTCCCCAGAAGGCAGAGCACATGGGAAGGGGCGAGCGCTCTATGACCACCCACGTCTACCCACCCCCATCCCCTCAACCCGCGAGCCTTCTGGCATTTAAATCCTGGGTCTTAGGAGGGCTCGGTCTCCTGTCTCGACTGCTTTTTGAGCTGCACAGTGATAAGGTGGAAAGGGCGGTGTCGGTGCCAGGACACCAGGGATCAAATCCCTGTTGCACAGCAGCCCTGGGGTCACCTGAGCCCTGCTGCAGAGGGGGCTGGTCCACCTACCTGGCGCAGCTTGTGAGGGGAGGTGCTCTAATCAAGGGCTTGGCATAGAACAGCGCGGAATAAAACTGGCCACGAGGCTAGTGGTTGCTTCCTGTACAGCACGCCGGCCACGTGCTTTTAGAGTAAAAGCGTTTATTTAGGGAGC
This sequence comes from Monodon monoceros, assembly GCF_005190385.1. Taxonomy (NCBI): domain Eukaryota; kingdom Metazoa; phylum Chordata; class Mammalia; order Artiodactyla; family Monodontidae; genus Monodon; species Monodon monoceros. The sequence goes on from NW_021703772.1 coordinate 8,721,989, forward strand.
AGAAACGTAAAACGCAGACGGTGACTCGGGCCTCCCGTAGGTATGTGCTTGGCTGGAGGGAAACGCCCGGCTGGGGCTGTAATTGTTTTGGATGGACTGAGGCACGAAAGAACCCGGGAAGCCATCAGAGACGCTGGGCTCTCTTCCCTCTAAGGACAGTGTCCAGGAGGGCAACGCCTATCATGGGCAACCGGAAGTCTGCCCTGGATGAAGTGATGCTGGAAGCCACTGTTCCCTCGCTGGGGGAGGGGTGGCTGGGGGCGGGGGGAGGGTCTATGATGACCAACCAGCTCTGGGCAAGTGGCCAGGGGTGGGAGGAGCCACAATGAACCCTCAAGCGAGACTTCCTGCACTCTGGCTGTCCTATCTAGTGGCTACTAGACCCAGGTGGCCACTTGAAATGTGGCTAGTGCAACCCAGGAGCTGATTTTAAATTAATATTGTATTTTATTGAAATTTAAAGACTGGTACCCAATTCAGTCATTGGAAAACTTTTTAAGTATCTTTGGAACAATTGAGGATGTGAATCTATTTTTTCAACTATAAATTTAATGAAATCTAAATACAGATTAAGTATATTGGATAAAAATTTAATTTCTGAATTGGCTGTAAGTGTAAAATTCTCACAGGGTTTCAGAGACGCAAAATGCCTCATTAAATTTTCTTTTTTATATTTACAGTTGAAATGATACTATTTTGGACATACTGGGCTAAATAAAAATGTTAATAAAATTAATTTCACCTGTTTCTTTTGATTTTTTTTTCTAATGTGGCTACTAGAAAATTTAAAGCTACCTATGTGCCTGGTAGGTTCTTCTGAGACAGGGCTGGTCTAGACTCACCCCGAGGTCTCAGTCCCTCTGCCCTTCTATTCAGGCCTGGCCCCTTGGCCTGCTTCACAATCATGGCTGCTCTTTGCTGGTGGCACATACGGGGCCAGACCAGATCAGGGGGCAGAATCTGAAAGTGAGACCCACCTCTGTCAGGGATCAAGGGGCTGGGAGTGGCTGCCCTTGCAGCTAGGAGTTCTGGAGAGGGCTATGCACCTGGGATGGGGGAGGGGAGGGAGGTCAGGGTGAAGGCATTCTGGGGTTAGGGTAATGATCTGAGGCAACACCCTGCTCTGAGAAGACCTTGTTAACCAGTGAGGGAGAGAAAGAACTCATGTGACAAGACAGAGACCCAGTTTCTGCAGCCAGGTCTCATTCTGAGGGCTTGGCTCCAAGGACTAAGCTAAGCGCCTAATTACTCCATATAAGTGCAGGGCAGGACAGCAACAAGCATGACTTGAGACTGAAAATCTGCATTTCTGCCTGAGGGTCTCTGAAATTCACTGTCTGCACTTCAGCAGGAACCCTGGCTGGAGCTGAGCAGTTCAGGGAGGAAGCCAGACAAGATTCTCTCTCTTGCCAGAGCCCTGGACCCACAGCAGCCCTAGAGCCCAGTCGCACACCACGGTCCCTTGGAGTCGAATTCCAAGAACCCTGTGGACCACAGCATGGCCCAGTGGGGTAGTCTCTGTTTCTGCTCCGTATTAGGCAGCCTCAAATAGAAGGCAACCAGAGGGCTCTGGCCCAGGGGCCAAAGGCATCAGAGGGATACGTGTGGGGTCCTGGGCGTCACCCCTGCCTTCTCCATTTCCCCTTGAACTTTCCACGTGTCAGCATATGGCAGGCTGCCCAGGCCAACTTCCTCGTCTGTCCCAATCCTTGATCCACTTACACACAAAACCAGGTCAGAAGGGGGTCATCTGGGTACAAAATAACCGGCTCCTCTACTGTGCTGGCTGTGTTTGCCACCCAAACAGGACAAAGTGCAGCCTCCTGACCACAGGGACAGCCCTGCAGCATGGATCTGCTACACTTTGAAGTATAGACTGCTTTCAGGTTAACGTGGCCACTGTCAACCTTCCCCAGGGAGGTGGGGTCCTAGGTGGTCTGCCCCCGGTAAGAGGGGCTTGTTTAGACCACAGGTGTAGGGACCTCAGCCCTTGACCCCCTTTGCAGCTTTGCCTTAAGCTTTAGTTTGATAACCAAGGGATTCTTGTGCAGAAGGTCTTGTAAACAAGTATTTTGAGAGGAAACTGTGACGCACGTAGTATAAAGGGTTCTCTGAGACTCAGTTAAGGCCATTTTATCTCGTTAAACATTCACGTGTGCAGACACACACCCTAATAAATACCAAGTTAAATGCTATCTCTTAAAAAAAAACACTCTTTTTAAATATCTACTTACACTTTCCAGCTACATGTTTTCCAATCCCAGCCAATAGGGTTGTGGAGACGTCACCCAGGGCAGGACTGAGGGACTTCAGGCCAGATGATTCCAGAGGTCCTGTCATTTAACCAGATGCCTTGCTCCCAAGGGTCCCTTCAAGGAACACTTTTATGAGAATAAAGGGAAAGATCCATTCCGTTTCCAATTAGCCGGCAATTAGGTACTGTTTGGTTTTATTAGATATTAGGAATTATTGATTCAAGTCAGAAGTAGCACAACCACTGCCATATTAGAAAGATTAGCACCGAAGAGCCCACACGGGGACCTGACTGGAGGCCCCTCACCGATGGCTCCTGGTACCACTGACCTAATTCTGCCCTCAGACAGGCCCACCCCAAACTTTGTGCCTTGTAAAGGGTCCCTAGAGAAAAGACCCACTGCCAAAGCCATCCCTTCTGCTACCTAACTCTTCTGTCTGCTAGAAGACGGCAACAACATTTCCAGAAGGGATGGGGCGTATCTTAGCCATTCTCAAGGAAGCAAAGATGGGTCTCAGTCCCGTTTAACATTTGGGAGGCAGAACCCAAATCTCAGTAAGGAAAGACCTTCTCTCTTCAACTATTCACAGCAAATACTGAAGGTAACGAAAAAATAATGAGTAAACCACCCTTTATACCAGAGGCTTGCAAACTCACTTGCCCACCTGGACCAGGACCAGGCAATGGAATATTCAGATGAAGAGAAGCAGAGGAGTGGCAGAGGTGGGCGGGAGGGATGCAGGACACTGGAGAGGACAATATGCCCCATCCTTCAATATGCCCCTTCATCCAGCTTTTTTACATGCAATCTCCCAAGTTTCAAATGTTGGCAACAAATACAGAAGATTTTTAAACACAGCAGAGGCTACTGTCTTGTGACTTCTGCCTTAGACAATTTCCTAACTTAAAAAAAGCTCCCGCCCCCCATCAAATAACAAAACTTCAACCAAATTATTACAAAGAAATTAACAGAGAAATAGAAAAATATAGCAGCTTCAAAAATACCAGTCTTGGGGCTTCCCTGGTGGCGCAGTGGTTAAGAATCCGCCTGCCAACGCAGGGGACACAGGTTCGATCACTGGTCTGGGGAGATCCCACATGCCGCGGAGCAACTAAGCCCGGGTGTCACAGCTACTGAGCCTGCGCTCTAGAGCCCACAAGCCACAACTACTGAAGCCCGCGTGCCTAGAGCCCGTGCTCCACAACGAGAAGCCACCGCAATGAGAAGCCCGCGCACTGCAACGAAGAGCAGCCCCCGCTCGTGGCAACTAGAGAAAGCCCATGCGCAGCAACGAAGACCCAATGCAGCCAAAAATAAATAAATAAAACAAATAAATTTATTAAAAAAAATACCAGTCTCCCCACTTTATTTTTTTATTCTTATTTTTTAACGTTTTCATCTTTAATGAAATGACTTTGGAAAAAACATTCATTTCCATGAAACCAATACTACAGTTTTTGGAGTCACAGTAAGATACACAGAATTATATCTGTAATTAATATGAATGCCAACATTTCAAGCAGTAATTTCTGTTATATGGCAAACAAAATCAAGAAAGCAACCGTCAAACAAGAGACCCATAGCTTCAGACAAGTCAAATCCCAGGATAGCGTATGAGGACAGCTGCTGCTTCAGCGAAGGGTTTCTGGCGAAACCAATGATGAGGCTGCCAAAGGCTGTTCCCATAACAGCACCAGAATCAGCCACTCCTACTGCTGTAGCACCTGCACCAATAAAATTGGCTGTAGTGTCAATGTCTCTGCTGATTGCACTGGTCTAAAACTCCCTTTGGATTAACTGAGACACACCATTCTGGGCCCCATTAAGTACTGAAGAGCCCTCTCCAGCCCTAGCCTCTGGTCGAGATAACACTGATGCAGAAATTGGTCTGTATGCAACTCTGGATCCAACTCGGATCAGAGCAGGGTGCAGGCGAGCTTGCGCAGGCGAACATCTTGCACTCTTCAGGGCAGCTAGAGGAATTGGTTGACAGGCAACGTGGGATCCTCTCCTGCTTCCTCTCTTCCCGGGAGGTGGCCGTGGCCGTGGTGGTAGAGGTCCAAGGAATGGGGCTCCCCATTTTAAAACAAAGTCAACAGCAATTCATTTTGTGTAGGAGGAAGTCAGCTGTATCCTTCCTGTCATCCTACCTGCCCTCACACTCATATGGACCAGGCTCCCTATTATAGAGAATAAATTGAGGCATAGAGCAGGGAGGGCCCCTCCTTAGCATCAAAGAGCTCCTCGGCCACAGAAGGTTTCCCATTCCCCATTTGGTCGCCATCACAGCAAGAACTGAAATAACTAATACAAGTTACGTAGCATCTTGCAGAGTGCTGGGCACAACTGCATGTCTGCTGAGTGAATCATGCGTGAATGAATGAATTTAGCTGCTTCCCTTAGACAGTGCTTTCTACTTGGGAAAATCAGGAGCTGTGCTTGCCATTCCAAAGACTGGATTTCTCCAGGGGCAGGTGAGAAAGACAAGGGAGCTAATACAGTGTTCCCTCTCTGAGTGAACAGTCAGATGGTCTTCCCGGCTTTTAAGGGAACATCATTGACCCTGACTGACTCATAAACAGAGAAAAAAGGATTGAGGAACTCGGCACCTCTGGGCTTTGTCTGCTTTGACCTTGGGTTAGGACCTGAGATCAAGAACAAATCGTATGCTCTTGTAATCCATACCCCTAACTTTCCTTCTGTTTGGTGCTGTGGTTAGTCCCTAGCATCTTTATTCTCAAAGAACGTGGCACAGAAAGTTATTGTCAACACGAGGAAGAAACATGGTCCTTTCTTCTCAAGAATGTGCAAAGCTATTTACGCCCTGGGCCTGCAGCACAGGGACCATACTGGCTCTGGCCCTAAAGGCCCCCAGGGTGGCAATGCATCTTTATTCTGCCTTGCTCTGGGAGCCAAAGCCCCAGGAAGCCCAACTCTCTCTGCTCTGGGGGACTCTTCCTAGAATTTGACAGGGAGGAGATTGTCTCATCTACAGTTTCTCAAAGTTGCTGTGATTGGCATTTTGAATGGAACAATTTTGTGCTGCTGGAGATTGCCCTGCACATTGTGAGATACCCACTAAATTCCAGGGGTGTCCCACAGTTGCAGCGACTCTCCCAGCACACCACACATGCACACACACACACACACACAAATTTCCAATACTGCCTGGAGCGGGTAGCCTGGCCCCTGGCTGAGAGCCACTAGGCTGGTAGAGCCCTTACGTGTTTGAGAAACAGAAGACCCAAAGGTTGAGTGACAGGTCCAAGGCTCCCCTCTCAGATCTGATGATTTCTAGTCCAGCTGCTCTTGAAATGATGGATACTCATGCAAACAATCATGGGATGCCACAGCACCGCAGAACCTCAAAGCAGACAGCCAGCTGTCTCAATGGCATAGAGAAACCACGGCACAGAGAGAAAAAATAACCCCACAGTGACCAGAGAGTGAGCAAATGCGAGGGGGGGGGGCAGATTCCCGGAGGATACACTTTCTTAGGTCCTGCTTAGCTTAGTAAGTCCCGCTGCTTGGCTGGTAACAGGTCAATGCAACAGCCCCCTGGAAGGTGGGGCTTTGTAGCATCCCAAGGTCAACATGGAGGCAGGGTAGCTCAGTGAGAGCCAGCCCCCTGTCTGTAGGTTAGAGCCGGGGCAGCCAGGGGTCCAGCCTTCATCTCAAGTCTCCGGCGGGCTCAGCGGGAGTGGAGGCAACTCTATCACAGGCTACTGACCCCTTTCTGGGATCCTCGCAATCTCCATTGGGATATACGACTGTCAGTGCCAGCTCCTCCTCAGGGTCCTGGAAGTTACCTGCAACACAAGAGAAGGAATCACCCAATGAGAAGATAAAGTTTATGAGTGGGTAAGCTGGGAATGAAAGGGAAGGAGTTGGCCCCAGTGACTCTCTACTTTAAAAACACAACAAAATATGTAGCGGAAACCTTTAAAATGTACATACCCTTTGACCCAGCAATTCCACTTCTAGGATTTTATCCTAAGGAAATAATTAGGAATAATTAGTGGAACTGCTCCAGCCATCTTGCTACCAGTATACGGATGAAACAGCACTGAGGACGGCCCAGCAAAGAGAAGGAAAAAACCTGGGTCCTTGAAAGTGTTGCTGGACCCCTAAATCAACCAGCCCTGAAACTGACTCCACCTCTAGACTGTCTTTTAGGTGAGATGATGAATTCCTCGTCTGCTTCTGCTAGTTTGAGTCATGGCTTCTTTACCTATAGCTGAGAGCATCCTAACTGATTCGATATCTGACAAAGGGATTGGCTGAGTAAACTGTGGCTCAGTCACATTATGGGATTCAGGCATTAAAAATGATGTATAGGGCTTCCCTGGTGGAGAAGTGGTTAAGAATCCGCTTACCAATGCAGGGGACATGGGTTTGATCCCTGGTCTGGGAAGGTCCCACATGCCGTGGAGCAACTAAGCCCATGGGCCACAACTGCTGAGTCTGCGCTCTAGAGACCGCAAGCCACAACTACTGAAGCCCACGTGCCGAGAGTCCGTGCTCCGCAACAAGAGAAGCCACCGCAATGAGAAGCCCGTGTACTGCAATGAAGAGTAGGCCCCGCTCGCCACAACTAGAGAAAGCCCGCACACAGCAATGAAGACCCAACGTAGCCAAAAATAAATAAATAAATATGATGTATAAAATTCCATAGGACTAAACACACACACACACACACACAAGTAAAATTCAGGAAATCTGAATAAGGTCTGTGGATTGTTTCAATGTCAACACCCAGTCTGTGATATTATCCTATAGTTTTGCGACATGTACATGGGGGAAAACTGGGCAAGATGTACACAGGATCTCTTAATGGGATTTCTTACAACTGCATGGGAATCTACAATTACCTCAAAAAAAAAAAAGATGAAAGATGTTGACATATACTTATCACTGTGGAATACTGCACAATCACAGTATGTTATTGATAAAGAAAGCAGATTCTAAAACAGTGTATGTAAATGTATGTATGTATAATCTGCTATTTATTATGTATATTATAAATGTTTATGTATAGTCTGCACACGCAATTTGCATTTAATACATTCACTTCTACATGAGACTAAACAATTCGGTATATGCTACAGAGAGAGGTGATCAAAGAGTTACGTAAAGTTGTTTATGGGGACTTCCCTGGTGACACAGTGGTTAAGAATCTGCCTGCCAATGCAGGGGACACAGGTTCGAGCCCGGGTCTGGGATGATCCCACATGCCGCAGAGCAACTAAGCCCCTGAGTCACAGCTACTGAGCCTGTGGTCACAACTACTGAAGCCCACGTGCCCTAGAGCCTGAGCTCTGCAACAAGAAAAGCCACCGCAATGAGAAGCCTGAGCACCGCAATGAAGAGTAGCCCCTGCTCGCCGCTACTAGAGAAAGCCCAAGCACAGCAAAGAAGACCCAATGCAGCCAAAAAAAAAAAGAAAAAAAATGTTTATGATTCCTTTGCTTTTTTTCCCCTTTAGTTTCCAGATACATCCAAAATGATGATGGAGAGGTTGAAGTTAACATTTTTGCAATTAAATATATTAAATACGTGATGCATTTTTCAGATGAGTTATATATATATAGAAGAGAATTTATTAATATTTAAGTAGTACAAGGCAATATAAATAGATAGCTAGACAGAGAGACAGACAGAATGGTCTACCCAAATTATAGTTACCTCTGAGTGGGGGAATTAAATGAACGATTTTTAATATTTGTGTTTCTTCTTTTGTATTTTTTGAGCTTTCAATTGTGTAGACAGAATTCTAAGACAGCCCCCAAGATTCCCATTCCTTGGTGTACTTATCCTGCATAATCCCCTCCTTTGAGTGTGGGTGGGGCCTGTGATTCTGAGGAGGTAGCCATGCCGCGGATTTGGGTATGTGATGAAGGTGATGGGGAGTCACTCCTGTGATTATGTTATGCTATAGGAGGCTGGAGATTCTCCTGCGGATGGAAGGAGCAGCTGCTGTGTAGTGAGTGAGCCTGGGAGAGGAGACAGCTTCAGGGCCTCTTGGAGGTGACAGCGAGCAAGGTGGGGACCTCAGTGCTCCAGCAGGGTGCAGTCCCCCCCTAGGTGGGCTCTGCCTCTGGTCTCTCGCTGCTCCTGCAGTCCAGTCACGTCGCTATACACCCTAATCAGCGCACACCCCTGCTCAGAAGTCGCCAGGGCTCCCTATTCCTGAAAGACTTGGGCCCAGGGCCCTGATGTGGCTCCAACTGTCCTTTTCAGCCTTGGCCCTCACCAGTCTCATTCTGCACCTCACCCCCAGGGCACTGTTTTCTGAGCTTGACATCATGCTGTCAAGCCTTTGTTCATGGTGTTCCCTCTCCAAATCTTCCCATTTCTAAGAAAATCCCCCAACCTCCAGCTCAAAAGTCACTTGTTAAACTCCCTGGATCCTCAGGGGAGACAATGCGTTTGGCTCCAGGTGCCCCATCACCTACGTCTGGCAACTGTCTTCCAGCCCCGCCCACAACCCCTTCCCTAGGCAGAGACTCCTGGGGCGAGAGCCCCGCTGACCCAGTCTGAGTGCCGGCTGCCTGGGGGTCAAGGCACCTCACGTTGCTCATCGCCACGCCCTGCACAAGGCAACGGCTTCGCCGATGGTGGGCCACTCCATCCCTATGGTCCCCTGTGTGCACGTGACCGTAACCCCAAGCCCCCGTCAGGGTCCAGGAAGCCAGGAAGGCGACACACTCACCCTGAGCTGGGTCACTGGGGGAAGTGGCATCTGGGTCCTTCCCTCGGCTCCAGGGACCCCAGGAAAAGCATGCCAGCAGTCCTGGGAGGCCGGGTCTCTCCCACGCTCCTTCTGCTAGAAAGAACACAAGGTCCAAGAGGCAGTGGGGTCAGATGGGGCTTGACACGACTGAGAGACTTTCTGTTCAGCCAACCAAGAGCTTCAACTGTCAACTGCCCTAGTTTTAACTGCCTGATTAAAAAAAAAAGATTCTGATTTGCAAAAGGGGGTAGGTTTTTGAGCTTTAAAAAAAAAAACCAAAAAGAAAGACTGCTTTTATATACCTATTACCTAATTTCATCTTCGCAAAAACTCTATGTAGGTACCATGTTGGAGAAACTACAGTAACAAAAATGATATGAAATTAATTATAATTACATAGCACCAAAGAAAAAACTCAAGAAGCAGTAATTGCCCCCCTACCCCCGGATTTGTAGTTCAAACTATTTTTTAAATTTTATTGAAGTTTAGTTGATTTACGATGTTGTGTTAATTTCGGCTGTACAGCAAAGTCATTCAGTCATACATATATATACTTTTTTCATATTCTTTTCCATTCTGGTTTTTCACAGGAAACTGAATATAGTTCTCTGTGCTATACAGTAGGACCTTGGTGTTTATCCATCCTATATACAGTAGCTTGCATCTGCTAATCCCAAACTCCCAATCCTTCCCTCCCCCACCCCTCCTCCTCCTTGGCAACCATAAGTCTGTTCTCTGTGTCTGAGAGTTTGTTTCTGTTTTGTAGGTATGTTCATTTGTGTCGCATTTAGGATTCCACATATAAGTGATAACATATGGTATTTGTCTTTCTCTTTCTGACTTACTTCACTTAGTATGATAATCTCTAGTTGCATCCACGTTGCTGCAAATGGCATTATTTCATTCTTTTTATGGCTGAGTAATATTCCATTGTGTGTGTGTATATATATATATATATATATATATACACACATACACACACACAATGTGATATATATATATATCACATCTTTATCCATTCATCTATCAATGGACATTTAGGTTTTTTCCATGTCTTGGCTATTGTACATAGTGCTGCTATGAACATAGAGGTGCGTGTATCTTTTCGAATTATAGTTTTGTCTGGGTATACGCCCAGGAGTGGAATTGCTGGATCATAGGGCAACTCTACTTTTATTTTTTTGAGGAACTCCATACTGTTTTCCATCATCGCTGCACCAATTTACATTCCCACCAACAGTATAGAGGGCTCCCTTTTCTCCATACCCTCTTCAACATTTATTATTTGTAGACTTTTTTGCGGGGGGGCCACGCAGCATGTGGGATCTTAGTTCCCCTACCAGGGTTCAAACCCGCGCCCCCTGCATTGGAAGTGCGGCATCTTAACCACTGGACTGCCAGGGAAGTCCCTATTATTTGTAGATTTTTTAATGATGGCCATTCAACTATTCTTGAAATGGCCATCAAACTATTTCTTAATAGAAATAGAATTAATCTTTTTTTGATAATCACACACAAAACAATTATATGTTGATTCGAGTTTCCTTATTATAGTACCACCTCAGTTATCTGGGGATTACTTGAGATCCCTAACCATCTGGAATAAGGTCAACTGGAACAAAGTTTTAAAAAAGGACTCCAGAGAGCCAAGACACAGAAAATCCTTTCTCGTAATTCTTTACTTGGGGCCAATTTACTCTTAATCTGTACCCAATTCTAAAAAGATTGGGTCCTTGTTTTTCAACCAAAATGCATCTGAATTAAGCATAAACTGGGTAAAAGAGCACTACCAAGAGGCAGGCAACCTAAAAGTATAAGAACAGCCATCAGACAGTGAGGAAAGAGACTGGAAAGCTCCGCAAGCACTAGCAAAACCTCAGCAGCATGAATCCATGGCGTAACCCACCGCAAAAGGCTGGAAGAAATTACTGGACAATGAGTTATAATTACACCCGTGACCTTTAGTCATTAATGAAAGGTTTCATGTTCAGTATGTTTTGATAAAAGTACAATCGACTTTAACACAATATATAGAATGATTCCCTTGCAAAATGTTAAAAATTTGAAATGTTAGTGTTTAAAAAGAGGCAAGGATTCTGCATGCCATGCAGGGTGTCAGGAAATGGGAATACAGTGGTGATTAAGCTCACAAGGGAAAGTGACAAAACCACGCAGAAGCAGGTTCGGGTTTCATTTGTGAATTGCAAATGGAGTGGGCGGGTCAGGGAAGGCTTTCTGGAGGAGGAAGTCCAGTCCTGAATGGTGAGATGGGATTGGTCAGGAAAAGGAGGATGGAAGAAAAGGCTTTTCTCTCCGAGGCAACTGCAATGTAAAAAAAGTTTAGGAGCCCAGAGCAAGCTTGGCTCTGAGGAATTAAAAGTTGTTCCCTGGGGGTGGGGGATGGGGGGGTGGGATGAACTGGTAGACTGGGACTGACATGTATACACTAATATGTATAAAATGGATAACTAATAAGAACCTGCTGTATAAAATAATAAATAAAATAAAATTCAAAAAAAAAAAGTTGTTCCCTGGGAATAAGAGATGTCTAAGAGACAAAGGGCTCAGAGAATTTCTAGGCACAGGCTCATTAGGGGACAGAAAATTTTCCCCATGGGGCCAGGTCAGCAAAGGTGCCGGCAGCAACAACCCGAATGACAATCCACCTCAGGACGTTCTCCGTGTCTTTCAGAATGCTGGTCCTTGAGTTTCAAATTTAGCTGGCTTCCTCACAGACTCAACAGAAGAGTTGTGGGAAGGGGAGGGGAAGGTTAGGGCAGGCTCCACAGCTGAGAGGAATGGTCTTCACCTAGGCAGGCCACGCTGGCAGGTAAGTCTGTGACATTTGTGACATCAGAGGTACCAGGTCTCCTTGCAGGAAAAGCCCCACCCCCGACCCCTGTAAGTTTGGCATCACCCAGTTGCTGAGTTAACACACCAATGCCCAGGGAGGCGGAACACAGCCTCTGTCGTCATTAGCTCTTTAGCAAGAAGGTTGGCAGAGGCTGGAAAGCTTGGAGGGCGGCAGGTGCTGGAGAGGAGTGGGGGGAAGGAAGCTAGAAGCTAGAAGCTAAATCACTCCGGCATTTCACAGCTTTTGCCAGATCCAGCTGTACTTAACATCCATATTTTAATCTCAGGGCACTGGAAACCTTCTGTAAAACCCTGTGTACCCGGATGGACGAGATTCAGACCCTTTTGCTGATGGCAGCAGTCACTGGGGCTGGTAGAAGACCCGTACTTCCCTCCCCACACTTCAGGAGAGTGGGGAGGGAAGCGAGGGAGACACTGCAGTGGGTAGCCAAGAAGGACTGGTAAACTCTAGGCCCTCAGTCCCTCACATCCTTTCTCCCCTCACCTCCAAGTCCCCAGCATTTATTCCTTGCCTTCTTTTGACCCCGCGGCGTTTCACCGTCGCGTCTCTAGCGCATCCCTAGCTGTGCGCATCCCTAGCTGTGCGCGTCCTAGAAGCTCCTGGCACCGGATATCCCCCTAGTCCCAATTTTGTCCTCCTCCCACCTTGAAACTGGTGCATCCCAAGGCTTTCCCGTCTCCTCCTCCCCTCCCCCCCCAATCCCAGATCTTTGCCCAGCTCAGTCCAGCCCTCTTTCCACCAACCTCCCCTGCCTTCTGCTTGCCCCCTCGGCTTTCCTAAGCACTCAGAATCCCATGCACTCAGGATCCACCCGGGACAGACTCGGCCCGTTGCCCAGGGCCCGCTCCGCCCTACCTGGGAGGCCTAGTGCTAGGCACCTCCTCTCTCCTGGCCTCAGTTTACCTCGGTGTACCATGAGGGGGGCGCTGGCCAAAAAAGCTGGCCTTCCCCCAGCCGCCGCCCGCCCACGCCGTCCGGGACCTAGAGCCCACTCACCTGGTCGCAAGCGCCCGGCGGCTTGCAGGGCCCTGCAGGCGGCCGCCTGAACAGTCAAGTTGGAAGCCGGGTGGCCGGGGCAGTAGGCGGCCGCCTGCACCGGGCCTCCAGCCTGGCGGCCGAACACCGTGCGCAGCAGCGCCTCCAGTAGCCGCAGCTCCGGAGCCACCACGTCCACGGGCTCCGCCTCGGCCACCAGCACCCCGACCAACGCCGCGCCGGGCCGCCGCCGGCTGCGCACGTCCCGCAGCATCTCCCGCAGGTGGCGCCGCGGCTCCCGGGCTGCCAGCGATGACGCGCGGCAAAGCACGAAGACCAGCGGTGAGCGGATGGCGCGCGCCCGGGTCGCGGGCACCTTCTGCGCCCCCGGCGCCCCGGGCCCCGCGCCTTCGGCCGCCTCGCCGCTCGGCTTGCCCGCGGCTTGCTGGGGCGGGAACACCGCCCGGGCGAAGTCCCACAGCAGCGCGCGGCTCTGCTCGCGCTCCCACAGTTCGCCCACCAGCAACACCTGCCCGCAGCCGCCCGCCGCCTCCACCAGCGCCTGGAAGGGCGGCTCAGCCGGGCGCGCGGGCCGAGCAGCCAGCGCCTCCAGCTCGCGCTCCATGCTCGCCGCCTCCCGCCTTCTGCGGCCGCTGCTGCCCTGCCTGGCCAGCTGCCTGCCTCTCGAGGGGGCAGCGGCGGCGGCGGCGGCGGCGGCGGAGACGGCGTCGGCAGCGGCGGCCGGGAGGACACGCCCCCGAGGGCTGCGCCCCGCCCGGCCCCCGGCCCGCGGGCCGGGATCGCCCAGCTCCAGCCGGCTGCTGGGCCGGAGCGGAGGCTCTCCCCCAGGCCTCTAATGGTGGCGCCTCCCGCAGTCCCTGCGGCAGACGTGGGGAAACTGAGCCGTTCATCCATCCATCCACCCATCCATCCATCCATCCATCCAACATTTATTGAACACCTACTAGGTGTACAGGACCCGAAGGTAGAGGAAGACAGAAAATTATCATGTGAGCAAATGGACCTTCACAAGCTAGATTGGTCTGAGGCCTGGAGCAGATAGATTTCTGAGTTCTCATGGTTCGGGGACAGGAAGTTTTGGAGGCCGGGCTGCCGGTGACTGCTGCTTTGAAGTGAAGTTGGCGGGTGGGGCAGGGCACCAGACAAGGGGGTAGTGAGGTGAGAAAAGAAGGGAAGCAGGGGTCTCTTCTGTTACTTCTGTCCTTGACTCACCTTTTGGGTCTTCAGCATTTAGAAAACTAATTGAGGGCTCATTGTTTCAACAAGTCCTCGTGACCTGCAGGGCATTGTCCTCCGCACTGGGAAGTGGAGGCAGATCGTGTTGCTCCCTGTGGAACAGAAAGTCTAGGGGGGCAGATGTGGGGCATGGATGGTGTTCTGATCTATGTTTGCAGGAGGGGGACAAGAGGATGTCAGTAGGCCAGGTCAGAAGCAGGAATGCATTTCCTTTCATTCTAAGGGTCTAAGTCAGCTTCGTCCGATAGAACATTTGGTGGTGATGGAAGTGTTTTATATTATCTGCACTGTCCAATGCAGTAGCCACTAGCTGTATGTGGCTATTATGGAGCACTCGAAATCTGGCTAGTGCAAGATTTAGATTTTATTTCGTTTCAATTAAGTGTAAATAACCACTTGAAGTGAGTGGCTAGGGCATTGGGCAGCGCTGGTCAACGCTCTTTACCTCTCCTCTATTACTCGGTATAAACCAAAGGCCCCTTTGGGTCAATAACTTGTTAATACTCAGCTCTCTCCTTCACTGTATAACCCACAATCTGCTCTTGTAATTACTCTGTTTCCTGCCCCCTGTAATTATGTTGAAACATCTCCTCCTGGAGAGTTTGTATGTCCATTCAATAAAGCAAACCTTTTCTGAGCACCTCCTGTGTGCAAGCAGTGGGGATTCAAACATATCCAAGCAGCTCTGCCCTAAGTCTGATCATCCTACAGTGGTATAGCCAATGTTGGGGGGAAGGACCCCATATCTTTGTTGTGGGCTTTGTTGTGCCTCTCTATACCATCTCTGCCCATGATGGATATCCAGGGGCTTGGGTGGGAAAAACACAAGATACGGAGCAAGAAGCCCTGGGCTGGAGTCAGGTTGGGTTCCAGCACCAGCTCAGTGATTCAGTCAACCAATCTGTATTTATGGAACATCTCTACCATGCACTGTGCTGGTGCTGGGAAGACAGCTGTGAACAGGCCAGGTTCCTACCTTTGTGGAGCTGACGGTCTAGTGGAGGCTGGGAGAGAAAGACGAGAAACAAGTAAATTCATAAATAACGGCTTCAGACAGTGATCGGTGCAATGAAAAAAATAATGCAGGGCTGACACTACGGTAATGTGCTTGAGATGCTGGCCCATTCCCGTGAATACAATCCTGAAGATGCCACGGAAGCAAGAAGGAGGTTGAAGAGGACTGAGAAACAAACCTAAAAACTATGAGACATGCCCTCCCCCACCCTACCTTCCTGGAGGCCGCAGGTGGTTGTGTTGTGGTGTGTGGGAGAGAAACAGAAGTCCTTTCCAGATGATCCTAATCTTCTAAAATTAAAACAATATGTGTGTGTGTGTCTGTGTCCAGAAGAATATATTCAAAAAGCAGTCATACTCATCTCTGGACAGTAAGAATGACAGGTAATTTTTATTTTGTCCTTTTTGCTTATCTGTATTTTCTAACTATATAAAATAAATGGGATACCTTTGTTATAAGAAAACAGTGAAAGCTATTAGTTTAATCAGATTTCTGGAAAGTATAAGCCAGTACAGATTTAATCAATAAATGAATTAAGATTCATTTCAGCTGCTAATGACACAGACTACAAATAACAGTGGCATAAACACAATGAAAGTTTATTTTTCTCTCTTGTAGAAGTTTGGAGGTGGACAGTTTATGGCTGATGTAGTAGCTCTGTTTTACTAGGTCTTTGAAGACTCAGTTTGCATTCCAGATCACTATTCCCCCATCTCTTCTTCATGATTCAAACTCGCAGCTAAAGCTCCAGTCATTACCTCTGTGTTCCAGGCAGCTGGATAGCAGAGGGCTGAGGAAGGAACAAAATTCAATCGACTTCAGATTTCTTTAATAGTAAAACTGGATTTAAGAAGATAGGGACTGTCCTGGCGGTGCAATGGTTAAGACCCTGCACTTCCGCTGCAGGGGGCACAGGTTCTATCCCTGGCTGGGGAGCTAGGATTCTACATGCTGTGTGGTGCAGCCAAAAAAAAAAAAAAAAAAGATAGTTGAATAATATTTTTAAAGTATCAAAGAGAAAGAACTTTGAAGCTAGATTTTGCTAAATTATCAGGCATATACAGGAGATAACGCCTTTATCACATACAGCCCCTCTTTGAAAGCACCGTTAGAGGAAACATTCCAACAAGAAGAGAAATAGATACAGGCGTGCTCAACAATAGGGAGTAAGAGGGATTAAATCACTTGTTTAAATTATTCTTGTCTAAGTAAACGGTGCAGTGTGGTGCCTGCAAAGCACAGCTTGGGTGGGCATAAGCTGGGAGGGCGGCAGAGTGGCTGGGAGCCCTACCAGGTAAGTGGAAAAGGGATTGGCCCCATTTGGTTACCTTTCTGAGGAAGAGAGGAAAACTTATCAGCTGATTAGAGAGGAACTCTCAGAGGTGCTGGTGTTTTTGTTTTGTGTTGTTTTGGCCACACTGCACGGCATGGGGGATCGAACCCGTGCCCTCTGCATTGGAAGTGCAGAGCCTTAACCACTGGACCACGAGGGAAGTCCCTGTGCTGGTGTTTTTGTACTTTCTCGTGAGGCTTGTCTAAAACCAACACGCTCTGCCTCTCCAGCTATTTATTCTCTGGCTCTAAATTTCCAGGTAACAATACCAAACTTTCCAGTGGTGGGTTGGAGGATAGATCAGACAGGGGGTGGGGCATTAAACAAAGGTCAGAGTCCAGGGCTAGTGAAGTTTATCTTTACCTGTATTATTTACATGGCAAATTAACACGAAATTACAAAGACCTTAGGAAAAAGGCAGGATGCCAAGGATATTTCTTCCCCCCCTCTGTCCAAGCCCTAAAAATCATAAAACAACCAGGCTTTTTCTTGTTTCTCTGGTTTATCAATGGAGATGTAAAGTGAAACTGGGATTTCTGAAACAGTTTGCTTCTTCATGTTCACTCAAGCAGAACTTGGGAGGAAGAGTGACAGAAAAGTGCTGATTTGGAAAACAAGGAGTAGTCTTGGTTGAGTTGCTGGTGCTTTCTTTCGCCTCTCTTCTCCCTCTCTTTCATCCTATTCTCCTTTTCTTCCTTCCCCTCCCCTCCCTTCCTTCCGCTCCCCCTTTCCCGTGTCCCCACCGTTTCTTTTTCTCCCTTATCATCACTCTTCCTTCCCTCTTTCTTTCCTCTCTTTTGTCCTTCCACACTCTCTTTTCTCCCCAGGACAATTGTTTTGGGAGCTGTGAGGAAGGTGGGACCTGGGGAGACTTTATGGGCTCCCTGGTGAGACAGATAGAGGAAAAAAGATCTTAAATGTGAGGAAGACCATGGAGGGAAAGGAAATTGGGGGAGCCCCTGGACCACAGAGGAATGAGGTTGGGGTGGGAGGAGGCATGGGAGTACATTCAAAGCCTGGGTCCAACGAGGAACTGTGGGCCCCATGGTGGAGCAGCCCCCTCTGACAGGGACAGGGTAAAGGGACAAATTAGGTGATTAAATAGTTAATCCCACTAGGGGATTGTAAGTAAACAAAAAGTATGGGAGACCCCTGGAAGTTAATGATCACTCAAGAAAGAAGGTTTGCTTAACCACAAAACCAAGCAGGCCTGCTTAGCAAAAAAGCTGTGCAACAGAAGCGTGAGACATGCCCCAAAACAATAAAACAATGGTGGCATGAGACCCACATCCTGCCCAGTGAGCTCAGTAAGTTAATGATCCCTAGGACATGTTCTCTGCACACATAAAAACACAATAATTTATGGAAAGGTGACATTTCAAAGTGAAAGACCCTCATTGTACTGAGACCTGAAACAGTTTTTTCATAGTGCCACGACAGTCCTGGCTTGACCATGTAGGGACAAGAGAACTCCCCTGCCCAACCTGGAGAAGGAGTTGATGATGGAAGTGTGATGTCTACTCAAGAATGAGGAAGAGGGGGGTCTTTTCCCCCTCCCCACTTTTCCTTTGATTATAAAACTGTAGCCCACTAAGTTCTTAGGGTGGCACCCTCTCACCCTCACAAGCATCCTATTGTAATAAGTCATTTCTTATCTGTTACTTTGCCTCTCACTGAATTCTTTCTGTGCTGAGACATAAAGGACCAGAGCTCCTTGGAGCCCCGCAAAGTACCACCTAGCCGTTTCACCTCTGTGTCCTGGCTGCTGCATGACAAGACAGGGCACCAGTGTGCTAGGACTTCATTTCCTCATTGTTGGGGAAGAAAAGGATTCCTTTCCTCCATTCTGGGTTCTTTGGCTGGTTCAGTAATTAAATCGACAGACAACAAATTAATAGGAGAAAAACAAATTTAATTATGTGCATACCGGAGCCCCACAAAGACAGGAGATGCAAAGGCAGTTGGGCGATGGAGGCTTACATGCCATCCTGGGCTGAGGAAAGGGTTAGGGGCCTGGGGCTCCAGAGGGGAGGAGGGCCATTCACAGGAAGATGAGAAGAGCAGGTGGTTGGCAACCAGATGTTTGCCCCGCCATGCAGGTAAGTCTTTCAGATTAGAAAAAAAGTTATCTCTGGTAATAGCTGTCTTTTTGGTACAGGCTTCCTTTTTAAAATCTTTTAGGCAGTTACGGGAGAGGAAGGACTTCCCTGGCAGTCCACTGGTTAAGACTCCATGCTCCCAAAGCAGGAGGCATTGGTTCAGTCCGTGGTTGGGGAACTAAGATCCTGCATGCCGCACAGTGTGGCCAAAAAAAAAAAGAGGAGAGGTTAAAAGCTTCCCCTAAGTCTGCTGGGTCTTCATTGCCTTCACCTCAAAATAATCCACACGCCAAAGTGGCACATTTTGGGGTGGCATATTCCGCTTCCCTTCATCGAATACCTGGCCAGGACTGGTTCCCATAAGGGCACTGGGAGTGCAGATCTGTGTGACAGCTGGTGTCCTTCTGGGGGTTAAGCATCTCAGTTTTCCCTGAACTCTAGGGGTCTAATGAAGGTTTGTTAAGAAGCCTGGGAGGGGATGCTGAGCCAGAGACCCTGGCTTAAGCCCCTACAGTACCCCTGCTGGGCCCACGATGGTTCGCTGGTGTCAGGAGGAGGAGTGGGCAGCCCCCCAGGGCACACCTGCACTGGCTGAGTGAGGGGCAGCGGCAGGGAGGTAATCCTCCATCAGTAGACACCTGTACTCAGGCCGCCCTTCAGCCATCCTATTCCATCCCTCCTCTACCCATCCACTGAGGGGCACATGGTTGAAGACCCGGGAGCAACAACTGAAAGGACATCTGTGTGAAGCGCGGGCACCAGCCAGCTCTGCTTGGCATCCAGGAGCGGCAGACAAGCTCACCTGAGCAGGGTCTGCACGTCTGCATCCTTAGCCCAGCACAATGTGGGCAGAATGTGGCCTCAACCTGCAACCTCAAAGAGGGCGTCTGCACCTGCTGCCATGCCCATGGCCATGGGCTCAAGGTGACTTTGTGAGGCTCTGTCAACATCTGAGAGTCTGGTAGGGCAGAGAAGAAACAACAGCTGACCTGTGCTATAAGGACGGGGTGATCTTGAAGCCACTCAACTTGGTCCTCCTTTAAAATCTGTCTGGCCAGATGAAGTTAGAGCTTGAGCTTGAGTCTCCCCAGATCCAGCCTTACGGTAGAATGGTGCTGGCCAAGAGTGGCCAGGAAGTGGCCAGGGACTCTGAGAATGGAATGGGACCGTACCTCCCCTAGGATATCGTGAATGTACCAACCTCAACCAACCAGGCACCCTTTACCTGCCAGGCCCCTCGAGGTCAGAGTGGATGAAAGGTCAGTAATCACAGGAGGCATCCTTATTCCTCAGCCAAGGCTCAGAGTGAGCACCCTTTACAGACTGTCAAATACAATGCCAGCTGTGTCCGTGGGGCTGGACCTGAGGGCCAGTGCTCACCATGGACTCCCCGCTCCTGTACCTATACGTCTCATTCTGTGCACGTTCTCAGCCCCTTAGTCTCCAGCTGATGAGATCTAGGAAGTGTGTTTTGGGGATATGAACAGTGGGTGACTTCATGAACATTGTCCACAGGGAGCCTGGTATAGAACGAGGTGACCACTAAATATTAATCTTATGATAACATTTCTTGATCAGACCAGTTCCCAGCCAGCACTTCTCTTGCCCAGAGGGATGGATCAAAGATTCAGAAGGATGGGCTCAGTGAGTGCATGGAAACACGGGTTTCATTGCCAGATCTGTGTGTTCAGTGGGACCCCTTGTTCACTATGGAAACACATGGAAGAAATTCTTTTCTGGTCTTGGAATTAAGCACCTGATTTGTCTTTTGGGGGCGGGGGGCGGGGGTATGCGGGCCTCTCACTGTTGTGGCCTCTCCCGTTGCAGAGCACAGGCTCCGGATGCGCAGGCTCAGCAGCCATGGATCACGGGCCCAGCCACTCCGCGGCATGTGGGATCTTCCCAGACCAGGGCACGAACCCGTGTCCCCTGCATCGGCAGGCAGACTCTCAACCACTGCGCCACCAGGGAATCCCCCTGATTTGTTTTTAACCTAATGGACATCGTGAGTAAAACAGCTGGTCTTGTTTCTTTCTTTGCATGGGCTGCTAGGAAGCTCAGAGTCAAATTGTGGCTCATAACTAGCAAGTGTGGAGCACTTTCATGGCAAGCATTTTGTGTATTAATCTTATTCCTGGCTTCACATTATTCCTCCTAAGCTAATTCTCTCTTCTTCCTAATGTCCTCTGTGACTTCTTAAAAAAATATTTTATTAACGTATTTTGCAAGCAAGCTTAAATGTTTTTTTTTTCTCTATTTTTTAGTCAGGGCAAGATAAAAATAAAGATACACATAAAATATTTAAAATGTTTTCACTTGGACTTATACTGAACTCTGTGCCATTCTCTAATCTGGGGAGCTCAGGGGTTTTATCGAATTGAAAGTTTTTATTTGTCTTTGAGAATAATCATTTTGTCACCACTTCTGTGATTCCTGTGGTAGAAAGAAATTTCACCCACTTGCATTCTTTCAGAACTCCCCTTCTGGGGCTTCCCTGGTGGTGCAGTGGTTAAGAACCCCCCCCCCCCCCCCCCCCCCAGGGTACATGGGTTCGATCCCTGGCCCGGGGGGCCCCCACACGGGGGGGCCGCCAAACCCATGAGCCACAAC